>NW_016690212.1:2805056-2862314 GCF_001604755.1 Lepidothrix coronata
CAATACAAGAAAATATCCAATTTCTTTCATTGCTAATAGTTTGCAGTATGTTGAAAACCAGTAAAATTAATGAGAAAACTATTATGACAGAGAAATACCAGTCAGTTTTCATCTAGTGCTTAGGAATTATGGATCTAGGAGAAGGCTTTGAGTTTAGCCATGATGCTTTCCATAGCACCTTTGTTGTTTGGTAAACTTTCAGTATCTAACTTAGCTTGGGAAATCTTCTGTTGTATTTATAAGCCAGGTCAAAGCTTGAAGCTTATGTGCTTTTCTTTTCATCCACTTCAAAATGTGAAAGAAACATATATTTTAATCAATCCTTGTTTGCATTCAAGTTCTCCTTTCTTGAAGGCGTAGAACTATTCATCAGCACTCTGCATCTCATTGCACTTTTCAGTGTGTTCAAGCATATCTGGAAAGAAGCTGAGGTGTCCTTGGCTCTACTGGAAACATTATGTCATCATCTAAACAAGATGTTGTTATGCCAGGAAAGGATCAATACTCTGATGAGGAGCTGCTGACTCAAAACTTCATTTTTATTTGATAAAGGACTACTTGGAACACTTTCCAAAGCATCTCCCATGGTATGAAGCTCTAGGGACTTGATTCGTCTCTCTGCCCGGGAAACTGAGTTGATTCATCTGTAAATATATGACTGCCAACTTCAGATAATAAGAAAAAATGCACCTTCTGCATTTTTAAGCTTCACCCTTTCAGCCATTTCAACAATATACTCTCTTTGTGAAGGAACTACTTCACATACCAACAATTAATTCAGTGGGAAAGAGAGGAAAAAGTTTTAGCTTTTTTCCTGCTGCTGACACCAGACAAGTCTACCCTGGGGTCTGTATGACTGCACAGACCTGGCAGCACTTCACTGCACAGGGTGCAAGGGCTGGACACCCCCCAGGTGCTTGACTTTGAAAGGATACTATTCTGCAGTCCTTCCACCTGCCCCCAGGCTGGCTTCCTGGCCAGGCTGCTGTGCCAGTGCTGACAACTAAGTTTGCCTCAGTACCTCCAGCTGAGAGAAACCAGAGCTGCATGACTCTGGGTCAGTTTGTGGTGAAAGGACATCTAGAGCTAAAGGGCTCTCTGCTGAAAAAAGCTCAGCTCTCTTCTGAGAAACAAACCTTGGAAGAGATTAGTGTTGCTCAGATTGCTATACCAGTATTGTTTTGGATAATATCACTAGTATAAAATAATCAAGGATTATGTAACTGGTTAGTGAAATGGATTACAAACCTTTTTGTAGTCTTTTTGCATCTTCATGCAGTCAGAGATGGCTTTAGCTGAAAGGGCATATGGTAGTCTTGTGGCTTCCTATGACCTCCTGTCATTTGAGGGGAAAATGTCTACCTTGCTAGACATTGAAGCATCCTTTAACCCTCCTGTTGACTCATTTAATCATTCTGTTGGCTCAAGTCCCAAATAACCCAATTTGAGGCTTTAGATGACCAAAGACAAAGAATTATTTTGTGAAGGCTTTTTCTTTTTATATTGAAGATATATAATGACTCCAGTAACTTTAAGAAATACGGAAGAGGGAAAAAAGAACTCGACATCTTTTCACTTTTTACATTGTCTGTTTATACTAAGGTTGATAGAAACTCAGTACCTAGTGCAGTTTTGAATGAATTTGAGTTGTTTAACAGAGAGAAGATGCTCATTGGTGTTATCAGAGTAAACAGATATATTTGCCTTGACAGAAAGCATGCTTAACAATGTCTCCTCACTTCTATCGTACTTGTTCAGGCCCAATTTGTCAAAAATGCTCCCATGTTCTTCTCTGTGTTCTGAGGTGCTGAAAATCTTGAAGAATTCGTTTCCATTCTAGCTCCATTTAGCTGATATATAGTACCACCAAAACACTGATTTTAACATCGGGCTTGTAAGAGCTTCAGAATTATTGACAAAAACATTGCTTATTTTCTTCAAACCTAACCAATGCAGAACCTGCTTTTTGTACAGAAACAATGTGATTCTCTGCATCTGCAAGGCATGAGCAGCCAGAATACTTATTTTACCTTAAAAGAATTGCTCAGTGTTTGTTTGCTGTTTTGTTTCTTTCAACAGTGAATCCATATTATCTTTTCCTCTGGCAGAAGAAATAGGCAAGGAACTTTATCAGTGCTCTTGTGGAAAGCCTTTCACAGCATCCGTCAGTTCCTGCAAGCTTCAGTGGGATTGTTCATCTCTTTGATACCAAGGAAAAACGATCAATATCAGAGAGATCTGTTGTAAACCTAGGAGTCCTGGAGAAATCAGCCAGCAATAGGCATCTGTGGTTCTCTGAATGTTTATTCTTTCACACGGTCTTTTTTTCTGTTGCCACCTGCTCATCTAACCTGCATTGTTATTGATTTTTCTCTGGCAGGTAGGCCTCAGTATCCACATATACAATACCTGGGATAACTGAACCTAGGTGGTAAGGTTTCATGCTGCTCTGAGAAAACCTGACTTTTATAAAGAGCCCAGATACAGATATTATGAATTCTAAGGGCTGTGACCTTGAACAAAGACATTTTTCTCAGAAATAATCTGAGAACTTTTATAACATCCACAAGAAAGAAGAGCTTTGTGTGCTTTTGAGAGGACTATTCTTTACGACTTGGTCCTTTCTGTTAGAAATGTCTACTTCATCTGTCCTCTATTACATAACAAACTGAACTTGTATCATCATTGTGTAAGCAGCTCTCACTACCATTTCATACAGGATCAGTGTTTTTTCTCATTCATGCAGGCAAAAATAAAAATTTGTCTTACTATTCCTCATATAAAAGTATCATCAAAGCCCACTGTCTTGGTTTCAGTTTTCTGTTGACCAAGTATTGGCCTTTAAATGTTCAATTTTTCCTGTCAAAGGAAGCACATAGATCAGGATTGTCTTACCACTTCCAGAGGAGGATTCAGGGAATGCTTTTCTTGCCACCAGCGTTTCCATCCTGTACACCACAGTAAACAGAGTTCAGCATTTACTGATAATACCTCTCTGAGAAAGAGCAAGCAGTTTCCTCTGAGGTTGGTATTAATATCTCATTAAGAGATTATGATAAGAGGTCTTCCTGGAGTCTGCCAGTAAAACAGCTGTTGGAGTAGATGTGTTGATACTGCTCAGTACTGTAATGTTGTGGTAATCTCAGTCTTGAGGATCCAGTCAAGCATCATTTGCAGCATGTCCAGATGTCAGTCAGATGAAGATCAAAGAGTTCTGGTGTGGCATTCGAACCTGGCCTTTTTCATGCCAGCGTGACCACTTGGCTGGTAATGTGAATCTGCATTTTTGGAACCTACCTACTTTGATAATCATCATCATCATCATCATCATTATCATGGCTGGGCTTCACAAACGAAGATTTGGGAAGGGCTCTACCCACATTTGTTACAAGCACGCTGGTGGCTAAAAAGGCCAATACGAGACAGGCATGTCCGGTTGCAAAAGGCACAGCAGAAAGACTCCTTAGGTGGTATATTCTGCAAGACACGATTCTTTCTGCGTTGTCTTTTCTCCTCGAGAGTGATCATGCGTGCATTCTCAAAGGAGACAACTGCATTATAGATGGTGTGTCTCCAGGCCTCCTGATTGGAGGCCAGAGTAGACCAGTTATGATGATCAATATGACCAAGGCTGAGATGTTGTTTCAGGGAGTCCTTGTATCTCCTCTTTAGGGCTCCTCTCTTGCGGCAGCCGGTGGCAAGTTCACCATAAAGCAAGAACTTTGATAATAGCATTAGTGTATATATAGATGGATGATTGGATGGGGATTTCTGCTTCAGATGACTAAAAATTTCTGCTTGTTTATTTATCTATTTTTAAGGTGGGTTTTTTTGTCAGTTCATACCTTCCCTTTACACACTTTCCAGAGATTTAGCAAAAGAATATTGATTTAAAAAAGAATTCTTCCTAATTCCAGTGCTGTGATACCATGCCCATACAAACACATAAAAAGCTGCTTGAGCAGCCATAGTAAAAACTGTGCCAAATACATTCAGCTGTTTACTTTCGAGCTAAGAAGTGCTGCAGGGATCTTGGCATATGGCCCCCACTATTTGAAATCTGAGGAAATTCCCATTGGGCCTGAGACCAAACACTTTCTTGCAGCCATTTGGTGGGCTTTTACTACTGTGGTGTTTTAAAAGGCTGTGATGGTTAGCAGCCTCTCACTGCTCAGGAATCCAGCTGAGCTGCCTTACACAGTGCTGCTCAGTCTGCCTTGGTTGCAAACACAATTCAGCCACTCCCAGCTGTGTTCTGCCTACTTACAGCAATGATTAGTTTCTTCCCAAGGCTTCAATATAAAAGTGATCTGCGCTGAGTGATGTGCAATGCTTCTGTTTTCTTTGCCATGTTTTTTAATATTAAACCTATGAATTATTGTTTTTTCACATTAGAATTTTCTGAAAAAAACATTCCTTATATTCCTGGTTTTATTGTGGTGGCCCTACAAAAGCAGGCTGAAAACAAACCTGTAACTGAAAATTAGGGGTTTTTTTACATAAGAGGCAGACTTAGATCTCTTTAAACAGTGCTTACTGCTTATTGATTAATATATAATTCATACATATTAATAAAAAGTTTTTGATAAAGTGTGAGGAAAAACTGATTTCCTTCCTTATCATTCATTTTTCACCAATTTGGTGTTTCTAATGTATGTTTATTCTAAGCAGGAATCAGGGCATTAGAGGGGTTAACACATGGTAAAGGGTAGAAAAGTTGATTGTAAACTACAGAATCGGTAGGCCTAGCACTTTCTACACTTGTTTAAAATAATTATGGGTAACAAAGCATCCCCATGGCTTCTCATTGCAACTGCACTGCTGCAGTTCAGCCTGGTGCCCAATTATGAGAGGGCAATTTCACTGCAGCCTGAGAAAAGAAGGGTAATGATTAAAACCCATTCATGTGGAATGTCCTAGAATATTGTAATAAAGACGGTTTTTGTAATTGAAACATGTTCCAACAAGCCTTGAAACTATTCTTAAAGTTGCATCATTTTGCATCAAAGAGCAAAATCTTATAATCTGTTGAACAACCATTGATTTGATGAAAGCTTTTGGCCAACCAGAAATGAGCTTGATTTTGAAGCACAATGGAAGGACCTGGCTGTTTGAGAGAGCTTCCCTTGGGCATTGTAAAGGTCAACAAAATTCCAAGCCAATCATTTCCCTCACAACAAATAGTAGCAAATGAGATTCCACCTTAGGGATTTACTGCATTGTGTGTATTATTTTGTGCATTTGTGCTATGTGCTGCTCTAAAACAATCAACAGCATTTACTCCTGAACTATTCCATGCACCAAAATCTCATGCAGGATTTGATCATTCACTAGTAGGCTGCTCTAAACAAGATGATTAGTTTACAGTCTGATTTTCTGCTTCTACTATCAGTTTTCAAATATTGATGACTCAAGGAAAACAGAAGGTTACGTACTAAAAAGGAAAATGCGTTATGCCTTCCAAATTAGTTGGGAGAAATAAACTTGAAACTTGACTGCAAGAGCAGTTTAGCAATTGCATCAGCATGAAATAGCTTCTTCACCAAATCAAAGAGACACAGCCCTTCTGTGCTTACCGTGCTTCTGTATGAGTCCAAGATTTTGAGAAGAAAATGCATTTACACGTAGATTTCTGATCAATAGAAAATTCTGCTGTTAATGAAATAATATGATACCTTTTAGAGTTTAGCTGGATCGATTGAATGTTTATTGAGTCGTTAATAATGATGTCCCAGCAGCACCGGGTAGTAGGTGTGGTTTGGATAGACTATACAGAAATGACCAAGTGCTTCCCATGCAGTCAGCTGGAGCATGTGAAAAGGAGGATGGATGGTGTGATACCCTAGAAGCATCTTTGACTGAACATGCTCTCGCAGCTAGTGCTTCTGTATTCCTAATCCGAAAACAGGAGTCATCTGCATGGGGTTAAAAGTAGCTATAGATGTTAGTGTGGTAACACTTGCCTCCTTACAGCAACAACATCTTTGACTCCGAGACCGTGATAATCATGATGAACATGATTCTGATTTCACAGAACTGCCATTTCACTACCTGTCCATTAAATCTTTCAATAAAAAATAGCTATGAAAGGAATCAGAGAGTCTATACTATTTATATAAAGTGTGGTAGAAGATCGTTTTTAGAAGCAGCCAAATAAGCAGTATGCGTTGTATTATTGGTAGATTGGGCAAGAACAAATAATGAGGAAAGTTACACAGCCAAACACTGATGCTTTAGAGGGTGTCTCTAGATTCAATTCCAGATGGGCAAATACAAGATTTACTTAAGCCTGATAATAACTTCACATTATGAAACTGTTTCAAACCGGGATATTTTAATTTGGTGGTTAACAAGAGATTTCTACATTAGCTTCTGTCTTTTAAGGTTACTGAGATATCAGCTTAAGGTCATTATAATTCAACCATCACTTTTCTTGAAAACCGTTTGGGTTTTTGAATACTTGAACTGTATCAGGAACTGAAAACACATGAAATTATGGAAGACCCGTGTCCATCAACTCTGATTTTTCCTAACCCTTTTTTTTCCAAGTGCCCATGAAGATTTGGAGCCTTAAGTGACAAGTAAAGGCAGGAGAGGTGCATTTTTAAAAAAGATAATGTTTTCTAAACCATGGAAACTATTGCACCAAGAAGTGAAGCTGATAAAACTAGATAAATGGTCCGGCCTTGTGGACCTGGGCCAAATCTAAGTTTTGAATGTGAAGTATAATGAAGTCTACTTGAGCAATGTGGTTCAGAGCATAATGCAGTTTTGGAGCAAATACCTTGATCATCTCCATTTAGTGTCTGTTAGTTCAGTTCTGAGGACAGTTGTGGTACCCATGAAACAGATTATGTTTGGAAGGAAACCAAATCAAGTGCTGCAGTGCTTTTCAGGAGCATTCCTAACTTGATGATGGACTATACCACCAAAAGGTCTTCCAGTTTGTGCCTATCACTTTTCCTTGAGTATTGAACCACCTGCAAAATGGAGATTTCTGAACAGGGAAAGAAGCTGGCATCTAAATGAGGGGGAGCCTCTCAAGACTCATATAATGGATATATAAGGAGTCTTAGCACCTCACACTTTGATATGCTGATTGCACTTCTAGTAGAGGACAAAATGTATATAAATAATTAGAAGTTCCCTTGGCTGAGACATTAATCTTGAGTTTAGGTGACAAAACTCTTGAGGTCTCCCTGCTAGAGAGTGTTATCAGACGTGAGGCATGACATTCTGCTGCTCAAACCTAGGCATTTAATGCTATTCTAAATGTAGAGTAGCTGTAGAGTACCCACCCCAGCCACCAGCTGCTGCTGCAGAGCATGTGAGTCCTTTCTGAGACCCTATGTCATATCTGCCTGTCCCAGACAGGCATTTTGGCTACCCAGCGGCCTCCCAGTTGGCATTAGGCCCTTTGCTTCAGGTAGCTGGATCACAGTTGGGTTCAGCACACATGTATGTGCTAAACAAAAACAAACAAAAAAATGAAAAAACCCTGTAGCTTTGAACAGTGAACTCCTCAAATCAGATGAGATTAGAAATCCAATGGCTTCTGTGGCTTGGGTCCAAACTCAGTGTTTTAGTGTCTTTCTAGGAAGTGGGAGAGGGATAGGGAGTGATGGTGAGGACTCGCATTTTAAGTCTGCTTTCCCACATGTGTTTATGCCTTTCCATAATTCATACATTTGAAAGTAATTTCAGAGGCAACACTAACACTCTCATTAGGCTGTATCTCACTTTCTGTGAAGCAAGCATGATTTATTCTCATATATCACACTCCCTGTACAGCTAAATAGATTACCAGAGAGTTGAACACAGAAAGGAGAAACTTAAGATTTTTAGGATTAGCAAATTAGGTTTCAAGATAAGAAGTCTATCTGCATTATACTTTCATTACTCAGAAGTTTAAAGGAGTGGGTGAGGTGTTAACATCATTATTACCCAGAGAATTTGGAGGTTCAGGTAAATGTTTTTTCACCTGGCTATACATGCACATCTGCACCCATACCAACACACTTTGTAGTGTCTTCATAGAGTGAAAGAAATTGATATCTTTTTTCATTTTTATTTTGTGATTACTCATGTTGCTTTTTATCTGATAAAAAGATCCCTGAGATCCAAGATTCCAGAGAGCCATGCCATTGATTCAAGGTAGGAATGGCTTATCTGTGTTAACCTGCCTTCATGCTGTGTTGCTGTCGACACTGCTATGTATGTTTCTCTAATCAACCGTATGCAACATCGCTTGTCTTCTGAAACACTGCAAGGTAAGTACAGGGGTTTGCGCTGCTACAAACAGGCAGATCGGGGGTTTTATCTCCTCCTATTCTTGTCCTCTTTGTAGCTGGGTACTATCAGCTTCTATTAAGTCTATAGTTGCTTTTCTAATTTTTACTGAGACAGTCTGTAGCACACTTCTCCATTTCTCTCTCCCCACTTCATGTTCTATCCCACAGTGTTTCATAATGCTTCCTTCGAAGACCAGAACGATTTGTGATGTTGAGATTATTAACCATATGTTACAGTGAGTAAGTCACACATGCTTTCTCAGTAGCCAGTGATTGCTGGTTATGAAAGACACACATAGCATTACATTAGCTTCTTTCTGTCCTAAGAATTCTAGTCACAGCCTCATAATTTTCTAAAAAAAAAAAAAAAAAAAAAAAAGCAAGAGGAATGACATGTTGTACAAGTCTAATCAGACTGAATATTTATTTCAACTTAATACTACTTCTATACAATACTCTATACAATACTTCCATACAATAATACTACTTCTAATACAATACTAGTATAATTGCTCTTCTGGCCCTTTATGGATTTATCATGTGCCCATCCCACTGTGACAGAGGAGGAAGTTTCTCACAACTAAATCTAGTATGAATGTTTTATTAGTTCAAGTCTCATTATTGCATTTCCTTTTCTAATCAAGACAAAGAATCTGCTGTTAAAAATATAATCTCTTTTCCCACTTATAGATACAACCATAAAAGCAATCAGTTTGAATGGTTCCTTTGCACTCAGGCTCTTTTTTGAAACATTGATTACTCCTAATTGTCATTTCTCATCCACAGTGGTTTAGAATTATGTCTTTCAGAGTCACAATTTTCACAAAACTGTGCACGTTAAACTGTCTGGAGATAGTTTTGAGGTGATTGATTTTTCAAAGCATTGCACTGAAGTCTGATTCATAGTTCTGACTAAATGAGCTGATTGACTAAAACCCTGTACAATCTCTTGAAAATGTATCCCTTTCATCAAAATCTACAGTTTCTATGAATTGTATTTAGAATGACATGTAGACTAGTCAGCTCTAAATATGTTTCTGAGAAAATGGTGTGCTCCAAATTAGTCAGCCATTGCCACCTGGTAAGACAAGAAGATTATAAATGTTTATTAGGTTATTCTTCAATCTTTGAATTTTCTTTTCAGTATATTCATAACTATCTGCAAGATGATTGTCATCCCTTTGAACAGCTATGAAGTCAGATACAGCAAAGTTCCTTAAATATATTTGTTTGCTAGAATTAAATATTTAACTTCAGTTTTGAGATGAACCTCTTTGTTCACCATTGCTCTCTTTTTTGCTGTGTCTGATTTTATAATATGTTCTTAGCTTTCCATTTAAATTTTTAATACCAGAAAATCAAAAAGAGAGGATGGCAGTTCAAGTCAACATGCCTGCTGAGATGTCAAAAGGCATATGCATAAATAACTCTGCTTTGTGGATTTTATGCAAAGTATTGGCATGCATTTGTGTTCTAGTATCACTGATTCAGACAACTTCATACCAGCTGTCATCATCTCTACTGCAGTAGTGAGCTGAAAAACAATCAAAGTGAAAATTACTTTATTCAGACAAACTGCTTCAATCCATTTTTTATCTGATTGTTCAGAACCTTGGTCTTAAAAAGACAATTTCACCTGCATTTCTGAGTATTTACCTTATGTTTATATTGTATTTTTAAAATAGTGTATTAGTCACAGAAAGTAACATTGCTAGTTAAATCATATGAATTAACCAGTTTCAAGGAGAAATTTCACTGTTATTTAAAGACGAAGAACCCCTTCCTTCTTTTACCTTAAATCCACAAATGCAACTCTGAAAGAATCTACAGCCAAAATCTTTATCTTTACAAAGGTAGTAATTATTAAAATATAAATTTGTGCACCTGTGAACTGTCCAATTATATAGTGAATCAATAACAAGACTGATGAAACAGTGCCCAAAGATTGGTAAGACTGAGAAAACCTGTATTATTTTTTGTTTCATGTACTCCTATATTTTCTGAATAAATTTGTTCTGATAAAGGTGTTGTGTAGGTTTGCTGTTTTCTGCTGAAACTGAAATAATGAAACAGTTTAAATGAAAATATGAAACTATAAATCTGGAGTAAAAATCATGAATTTTTCAAAATTGACTTTCATCAAAGTTAACTCTGTGATCTAATGCTACTTAATTTCAAAATCACAGTATTCGCAAGAAAGATAGAGCTTAATGTGTCAAATATTTTTAGTTTAGGCAAATGTCTGCCCTTCTGAGCATCCTTCTTCCTCATGTAGTAACTCTGCTATCTTGTAAATAGTGGCTGTGTCTTAGAATCTGTTTTGCTCCTTTAAGAAGACAGACCTCTTTAACCAATTATTTGTAATCTTGGTAATGAAAAAAGCATGAACCTGTGAATACCAGTCAAAAGTACATGTCTTGCAAGAAGGTTAGTGTGAACGTTTGTGTTTCATAGTATATTTGATAGGTGATAAGTTCAAAAAGAGAAAAATTGTTGAAAGTGTTGAAGAACCTTCCAAGTGTTGAATAGGAAGTGGGAGGATTTTTTTAGTAACTGGTGATTAGGCATTTCACTAACTTCTGAGTGAGCTCAGTTTACCTGGGATCACAGGAATTGTGATCACATTTTAAGTCAGAGATGATACATCACTGTCATTTCTTTGGTGATAAGAAAAAAAATGAAAATTATTTAAAATAATAATATGAGTTAGTTTATGTTTCATTTAATTCAGTCTGTATCAACTAAAGTTTTAATCCTGGCAGCTATAGAGAGTCAGGAACTTCACAGATACATTCGAATGTCTGTGTTGTTTATGATTTTTCAAGTTCTTAACACTGGAAGGCTACAGATATGTCCACTGATACTTGGAAATGAAGATGTGATTTGATTGTTGTGGATGACATTGCTGCTCATATAATTTTTTTTAATTTTATTCAATTTTAGTATATTAAGATGATAAAGACCAGAGGTGGTGCACACAGAGATGCTTCCATGGTTGTCTAAGTACTAGGTACTGTTTTTATCTGTAGATTAATTATTCCAGCTAAGCATATTTTAGATAATAGTTGGTCTGGAGTGTCATAATACATAATGGAGATGTGCTTATTTGTTTATGTTAATAATCTGATTATCTGTATTTCTGTTTACTTCCTGTGTTGTCAATAAGGCTGTCCAGAACTGAAGGACGTAAATAATATTTCTCAGTGTGAGATTGTTTTATTTTCAAAATATTTCGTTAGCTGATTATTTGTCCATGGAACCTGGTGAGACGCATCCATGGATCCTGAGGAAACTGGCAGAGAAAGTATCTAAATGACTATCCTTCATGTTTGAGAATTTGTGGCACTTTGGTGAAGTTCCCACTGACTGGAAAAGAGGAAAAATAATCTCCTGTTTTAAAAAAGCCAAAAAAGGAAGACCTGGGGTACTACAGGCTGTCAGACTTCTGTGCCCTGCAAGATCAGGAAGTGGATCCTCCTGGAAACTGTGCTAAGGCAAGTGGAAAATAAGGAGGTGATTGGGGACAGCCATGAGATTGCTCAAGGCCCCATCAAACCTGGCCTTAAGCACTCCTAGGCAAAGGACATCCAATAATTCTCTGGGCAACCTGTGCCAGGCCTCACCACCTTCAGAGTAGAGAATTTCTTCCTAATACTCAATCCGAAAATACCACTTTTCAGTTTAAAACCATTCCCCCTTGTCCTATCACTGTAAAAAGTCCCTCTTCAGCTTTCTTGTAGGACACCTTTAGGTACTGGAAGGCTGCTGTAAGGTCTCCCTGGATGCTCCTCTTCTCCATGCTGAACAACCCCAACTCTATCAGTCTGTCTAGTAGGGGACATACTCCATCTCTTCAATCATCTTCATGGCCCTCCTCTGGACCCATTCTAACAGGTCCATGTCCTGCCTGTGCTTGGGACCTCAGAGCTGGATGCAGTGCTCCAGGTGGGGTCTCACAAGAGCAGAGCAGAGAGGCAGAATCACCTCCCTTGACCCGCTGGACACCCTTCTTTTGATGCAGTCCAGGACACGTTTGGCTTTCTGGGCTGCAACTGCATATTGTCGGGTCACATCCAGCCTCTTATCCACCAGCACCCCCAAGTCCTTCTCCTCAGGGCTGCTCCCAATCCATTCTTTGCCCACATTTGTGCTTGGGATTGCCCTGACCCACATGCAGGACCTTGCACTTGGCCTTGTTCAACATCGTGAAGTCTATCAAGGCATCCCAATGGATGGCATCCCTTCCCTCCAGCGTGTTGATTGCACCACACATTTCAGTGCCATTGGGAAACTTGCTGAGGGTGCACTCGATCCCGCTGTCAGTGTTGCTGACAAAGGTGTTAAATAGTGCCAGTCCCAATACCGACCCCTGAGGATTGTCACTTGTCACTTCTAAAGACTGGGATATCAAGTTGTTGACCGCAAATCTTTGCATGAGACCATCTAGTTAGTTCCTTATTCACCAAGTGGTCCATCCATGAAATCCATGTCTCTCCAGTTCAGAGCCAAGGATGTTATGCAGGTCAGTGTCAAATGCTTTGCACAATTTAGGTAAATTGCATCAGTTGCTTCTCCCTTACCCACCAACACTATCACCTCACCACAGAAAGCCACTAAATTTGTCAGGAACAATTTGCCCATCCTGGCTGTCCCCAGACACCTCCTTTTTTCCACTTGCAGGGCACAGAAGTCAGACTGACAGCCTGTAGTACCCCAGGTCTTCCTTTTTTGACTTTTTAAAAGGAGATTATGTTTCCTCTTTTCCAGTCAGTGGGAACTTTATCAAACTGCCATGACTTCTCAAACACGAAGGATAGTTGTTTAGATACTTCCTCTGCCAGTTCCCTCAGGACCCATGGATGGATCTCATCAGGTTCCGTGGACTTATGCACCTCCAGGTTCCTCAGATGGTCTTGAACCTGAGCTCTGCCTCTTCAGTTATCCTTGCCTACAAGCACTGCAGGGAAATACCAACTTTACCTATTCAAGCCTTCTTACCAGAGTAGAGAAAAATGTCTTCTATAGCCCCTTACACATCCTGTACCATACAAGGCCATTAAGAAGATAACAAATCTCAAGTTCCTGTATATGTCTCTTAAAATAGGAAGGAAGTTCAGTGGTTCTTGGCCTTTTCAACTAATTACAACAATTTCTCAACTTTAGAACAAAGTTGCACACTGCCAGAGAGCATCATCATTCTGTCAGACAGGGACTTTTTGATTTCATTGGTTTTTTAAAGGATTCAGTTATTTGAGAGAGGAGTCTTAGAGCTCCTCCAGGACTCCAGTTGAGACTAATAATTAAAATAGGAAAAAGGACCTAAACAAAGAAATACAAATCAATAGTTCTGTGTATATCTGTAGGTGGGAGCCACAGCTATAACAGCTTGAAACAAATAACACTCATTATTTTTCACAGTGATAGGCAGTTTATGCAGAGAATATACAGGTAGGTAGGAGCTCTGGAAGAAAAAAGAATTCTGTAAATTTCCGTGGATCAGGAACAGCATGTAACATTTTCTTTTGCAAGAAAACAAAGTATCTCTGGATTCATTCCCACACCCTGCAATATATCAACAACTTTCTCTCAAATACCTTTCAGCTCAATTGAATAAAGGGCTGCAATGATCGGTTTTGACAAGCCTTTAAAATTGCTCTTTTTTTTTCTCAGATAATTTCCAACAATAAATGCAATTTAAATTTTTATGATGAAAGTATAAAAATGCTTTAAAATAGCTCAGGTGTTTTTCTAGAGAAGGTGATGTCATTCTTTCCATCAGTAGAGAATATTTTATTCATGCCTTAATCTTTGTTTGCTGATAAGTAGAAAAGGAATTGGAACATTAGCAGTATTTTGATATTTAAAATTAATTATTTTCCTCTGTTCTATTATCTTTGCCAGCTAGTTTTCATTTTCCAAAAGTATTTCAATTGCCAAATTTGGCCTTTGGGCGTGTTTACACTGTTCTAATGGGGCTTGTGTGTGTGTACTTGAGAAAAGTATTTGATTCATGAGTAAGTACTTCAATTTGCCTGACATGAACTGAGATAAAATTTTTTTATAATTCCCAAGCAGTTGTCTAAAAACCTTCTTGGGGCATTTTTCTGTGGAAGAAAAGCAATACTTCATATTTATCTATGGGCAGTAATAATAATAATATATATATGTATGTATGTATGTATGTATATATAGTAAAAATCCTTTCTAGATTTTGTTTCCAGTTTTAAATTCCTGAGCAATGAGATTAAAGTTTCACTTCTGCATTACTTGTGTCCTAGTTAGGACAGCTGAGACCAGTTCATCATGGTATGGGTGTAACCCAAAACTGTGTATTCTATAGCCTTCCATGCCATTTCCCAGAAATTGTTAGCAGTAGAGGCCTGTAGATGTTCCTGTCCTCACACCCTTTTATGGAATTCCCCGCTCTGAGGGGAGGACTGAGCATTCCTACCTGAACTGGAGAATATATAAACTTGGAGTTTTGGAACCTTTTTACCACTCGTGGGATCCAGAGGAAGAATGCAGCTCACCGCTCTCAACCAGACTGCAGCTCACAGCTCTCCCAGACTGCAACAGCTCTCCCACCAGCAGGTTTTTCCCCTCTTCCTTTACTTTGGACTCGGTGGGGGGGGGGGCAAGGAACACCACTTTGTTCATGCCCCAGGGTGCTGGGTTATACATTTGGGTTTTGTGGGTTAAGACCAATTGTTTGTTTGTATAATTGTAGTTATTGTATTATTTTATTAAATTGTTATTCTGATTTATAATCTCTTTTGAGTTGAGTTCATTTCCCCTGCTGGTTAACTTTTAAACCAGCACAACTTGTCATTTGGACAAGACCCAGCTGGCTCCTACATACCTATTCAAGGGACAATATCAGGAATACATTCACGATCTTGAACTGCCTTCTCTTCCCTCAGTGGGACTGAGCACAATTGCAGATGTTCTTTGGGACATGAAGGTGTCCTTGAGCCTGGAGCCATCTCCTTGGAAGCACAGGGCATTGCAGCTGAAGGGCTCCATCACATCTGTGACCAGCTGTGTTTTCCAGAGTTCCTGATACAAATCTGTGATTCCTTCTAAGCATCCAACACAGAACTGAGTAGAGTGGCAAAAATATGGTGGAATATGATTCTTCTTTGGTCTCCAGCACACTTGTGTGGGTATTATCCAGCTTTCACTTTGGTTAAGATATTTTACATGTTTTCACTCACTGAGAGACTCACCCCCTCAGATAAGGTTGGATACACAGTACTTTCTACTTTGACCAAAATACTACAAGAGCATGTTTGATTTTCCCCATGGAAAATAAATTAGTTGCAGGATCCTAATGAAGAGATTTGGAAGAGTGATAGCTCAAGTTTGTAATGATTTAAATCAATATTTTGGTAATGCAGGGCATGCTGAACAATACCTCTCTGCTCCTGTTGATTAAAAAGACATACCTGCTCAAAAGTGTTCCTTAATTGACTGCCTGCAGTATCATGTATTGATCCTGTTCAGTATAACATAGAGCCGCTAGAGGTAAGTACTTTTTATATAATCTCAGAATCATAGAACAGTTTTCTGCCATGGGCAGGGACACCTTCCACTACACCACGTTGCTCAAAGCCCCATCCAACCTGGCTGTGAACAGTTCAAGGGATGGGGCATCCACAACTTCTCTGACCAACCTGCTCCAGTGTCTCACCACTCCAGGTGGGGTCTCACAAGAGCAGAGTCAAGGTGGAGAAATATCTCCCAGGGTGAAGTGTACTGGCCACGCTTCTTTTGATGCAGCCCAGGATACAGCTGGCTTTCTGGGCTGCGGGACTGCATTGTCAGGTCATGTCCAATTTTTCATCCACCAGTACCCTCAAGTCCTTCTCTGCAGGGCTGCTCCCAATCCCTTTGTCCCCCATCCTGTACTGATATTGGTGATTGGCTTGATCCAGGCGTGGGACGTTCCACTTTTCCTTGTTGAACTTCATGAGGTTTGCATGGCCCACTCCTCAAGGCTGTCAAGGTCCCTCTGGATGGCATCCCTTCCCTCAAGAGTAACAGCTGCCCTGCTGTCACTTGAGATGAATGACCCACTATAAAATCAGACACTGAGAAATTTGGCTTTAAACATTGTGTTGTTTGCTAGATAGGTAGTAAATGGATCATAGCAATAACCCTTGTAAGTTGTGTTACCTTCCTGCATTCTTCCCATTTGACATTGTGAATCGTACTTGTTACACAACGTATCATTGTTCCCAAGTTAACTACAACTGCAACCTTTCCTGTGGCCTCTCTGGACCTGTGTATAAAGTGAGGTGCTTCTACAGCCATGTAATTTCTCAGGGTGGAGCCCTGTGAGGGGACATCTTTAGCACTAAGATTTTAGGCTAAAAATCCTGCAGTTTACTGGCATCACTGCATCTGCAGTTATGTCCCCTCAGTGGTAATTAAAGGCTTAGGTAATAAGTAGTAAGACAACAAGTGACACATGTGTGCTTTGGTCTACCAAATCACCCATCGTTTAGAAATTCTTTCTCTGTTAGAATCAGGAAAGGAAAACATACAGTACTAAAAAAAAAAAATTGCATTGGCTCAAATTTGACCTTTACTTTCTAGGGACACATGCACATGTTGATATTCAGGGAACTACCAGAGAGTAACAGAGCAGACCCAACACAGCACTGCTAAGAATTCCTGGAAGACATTCCTGTAGTAGCATGAAGGATCCCAAATCATGGGCTCCAAGAGAGATATGGAGCTTCTGGAGCAGGCCCAGTGGAAGGTAACAAAGTTGATTAAGGGACTGGGGCATCTCTCTTATTAGGAGAAGCTGGGGAAGACTGGCCTGTTCAGTCTTGAGAAGAGACAAATGAGAGGTGACTTCATCAATGTCTATAAGTATCTGAAGGGAAGGTGTCAAGAGCATGGAGCCAGGCTTTTCTTAGTGGTGCCAAGCAACAGGACAAGAGGCAATGGGCAGAAACTGAGGCACAGAAAGTTCCACCTGAATATGAGGAAGAACTTCTTTACTGTCAAGCTGAGCACACAATGGAACAGATTGCCCAGAGAGGTTATAGGAGTCTGCCTCACTTGAGATATTTGAGAACCATCTGGACACAATCCTGTGCAATGTGCTCTAGGAAGACCCTGCTTGAGCAGGGAGGTTGGACCAGATGCCCCACTGTGATCCCTTCCAACCTTACGCATTCTGTGATTCTGTGACCAAAACACTGTTACACTAAACGTTGTGCAAGGACGAAATAAGTGTTTTCCTCTTATCTAAACAAATAAGAAATGTGGATGGGGAATGCCATTCCTGCTAGTATAGCAGTATAGTTGCTAGTATAACTTTGTAGGCTTCTAAAATACCAGAGATTATTTTATTAGTTTTGTGGTTTACAGTTGAAGACTCTACCCTTAGCTAAGCCAAAAAGAGTTGTCAAAATAATAATAAAAGGAAACCATCATAGGCAAGAGTGGCAAAAAGAATGAACTTTTTACTTCTTCAGCTAACATGGATCACAGTGTAAGAATATTGATTCTAGTCATTGTGGGCTATAAAAGATTAAGTCTACTTTGCCCAGTGGATAAATGATAAATAAGTACCCCAGTGTAATATTTTTAAGACTACAGCTTTGTATTAGTGATCCATTAGGTCTTGGAGGATGTCTGAAGGGTCAGCAGTGAAAGTCTCTGTTGCACTGTGGATACCACAGAGCTATCTTGGCTTGCAGAAATGGTTACAAATAATGGAAATTAAATGTGCTAGTTATGATATGACCCAAAACAAAAAGGATGTTCCTGGCCCAGGGATCTTACCATCCAAGTATAAGAGGGACAATAAGAGATGATGCAGGTGGGAAAATGCAAAGAACCAGTGAGACGTTAATGACTGCTCAGCACTGCATTTGGCAGACCAATGCTCACAATGGACTTTTAACCCTCAGCATAAAGAGCTCTACAGGTGTTTGTGGAGGGACAGATTAAAAAATATAAACAACAGAACAACTGATAGAAACAAAGTATTCCTTGAAATTGTGAAAGTGTGGCATATCTAGGTATGTTCAACAAAAAGTTGGCAACACGGTGTCTTTCAAGGCCAGAGGAAAGCATGTTGGAATGATTGAGATAGACGGTAACAAGTATTTGTTGCACTGGAAGACTGTCTTGAACATGTAACTTCGATGGCAATGCCTAGCTCATTTGTTTTCAGAAAATGAAATCACAAAATAACATAATGGATTAGGTTGGAAGGGACTTTAAAGATCATCTAGTTCAAATCCCCCTGCCATGGGCAAACATCTGCCACTAGACCAGGTTACTCAGAGCCCCGTCCAACCTGGCCTTGAACACTTCAGAGATCAGGCAACGTCAGCTTCTCCGGGCAACCTGTTGGAGTGTCTCACCTGCCTCACAGTAAAGAATTTCTTCTGAGTATCTAATCTAAACCTCGCCTCTTTCAATTTATAGCCATTTCCCTTTGTTCTATTGCTACATGCCCTTGTAAACTGTGAGTGAAATGTGAGTACATTACAAGGGTCAGAGCAAAGCCGAAGTGCAGAAGCTTTTTCAGCGTGCACTGGCTCTGAGCAAAGCCAGCTGGAGTGTCTCTGTATCATCCCTATGTAGCAGAGAGCTGGCCCTAGCAGGACCTATGTAAGAACAGACCAGATGTTTTCCACTACACTCTATAGGAAATATTCAGATTTGGAGTAAGTTTGGAGGTGGAGCTACTGCTGCTCTGTCTGTTCTGTGTTTTGATAGGATGCTGATGGTTATAGTGAGAAGGTTAAGGAACACCACAGAGGAAAGACAGCAAAGAATTAAGAGCGTAATTATAGTGAATTACTGTTACTATCTCTAAAGTCAACCCAAAATGTTTTTATGTAAAGGAAAGTTTGGTTACAGAATCACAGAATATACCAAGTTGAAAGGGACCCACAAGGATCATTGAGTCCAATTACCGTCCCTGCACAGGACCATCCCCAAGAGTCACACCGCGTACCTGATATTGTCCAGATGCTTCTTGAACTCTGTCAGGCTTGGTGCTGTGACCAGTTCCCTGGGGAGCGAAGAACCTTTTTCTAATATCCAACCTAAACCTCCCGACACAACTTCAGGCCATTCCCTCGGGTCCTGTCACTGTTCACCACAGAGAAGAGATCATTGGCTGCCCCTCCTCTTCCCCTAACGAGGAAGTTGTAGACTGCAAGGAGGTCTGCCCTCAGTCTCCACTTCTCCAGGCTGAACAGACCAAGTGACCTCCAGACATTTGTGGATAGATGTACTCATTGCATTTTCACTGTCTTTTGCACCAGGATGGGTGCAAAAGAACCCACGAAAGCAATTCAACCCCGTCACGGTGTCAGCCCCGGTGTCTCCGCATGGAGCCCGGCTCGGGGGCTCCGCCGCGGGTCGCAGAGCACGTGTTTCTCGCCAGCGGGGCGAGGAGACAAAGCAGGGAGGGTCCGTCGCCGCCTCTGCGCCCGCAGCCCGGGCAGTCCGGCCTCACTGCCCCGGCCTGACGTGCCAGTGGCCCCGGCCCCGGCCTGCCCCGGCGCCGGGAGCCACCGTGCCGGGAGCCGCCGTGCCAGGAGCCGGACTCCGCCCCGCAGCGCTGTCGTAGCGCTGACGCTGCGGCCGCCCCGCCCGGGCCAGCCGGGTAGCGGCGGGCCGGGGGCGCCGTTAGGTGCTGGGCTCCCCCGCCGCGCCGCCCGCGCCGCCGGGCCATGCGGTAGCGGCTGCGGCGGGCCGGGCTCTCGGCGGCCATGGAGCGGCTCCCCGGAGGCCGCCGGCCCCGACTGGTGTCCTCGCTGGGGCTGGGGCGGCGCTCCTGGGAGGTCACCTTAGACGAGGAGAGGGGGCGGCTGGCCTGGCGCGACCCCCGCCCGCCGCGCCGCGCCGGCGGTGAGTGGGGCGGGCAGGGGCCGGGAGCGCACCGGGAGCGCACCTGCCGCGGCCTGGGGCGTGCCGGGGCCCCCGAGGGGCCGCCTGCCCTCGGCGGGGGGGGAAGGGCGTCCGCAGCGTCCCCGGCGGCTGCGGGCGCGGGTGCCGGCGGGGGCGGCCTGCGGGCAGTGCTGACACGGGTCCCGCGGCGCGGGGCGTGTTGAGCATCCGGAGCGCTCTGCCGGCGTGAGCGCTTCCTGCGCTCGACTTTGCGGCGCCTCTGGGATTCAGAGTTCGGCGGTGACAGGCGGAGAGTGCCCCTATCCCACGCGGGGCCGAACCGGGCGCTCGGAGCGGGGAGACGGGGCCGGGACTGTGCCCGGCGACAGCCGCCTATGCTGAGCGAATCTGCCGCTGAATCGGGCTGTGCCTTCCGAAACAAAGCCGAAAGCTGCTCACGCTGAGCCGCAGCCCCTGCGAGCGTGTCCCGGAGCAACCCGTCCGAGCATCTGTGTTTCAGACGGCACAGGGGGACACACCTGTCCCTGCGGCGTGCTGAGCAAAGCACAGATTTGTGAGGCTGAACCCCACTTGGCGCTGCGAGTAGGTCGAAGCGTGTAGTTTGTAATGTATTTAAATTAGTCCTAGTAGGACATAATAGACTTACAGAACCTTAAAAGCAGTTTTGTTTTTTTTTTTACTTACATGACTTAGGGTTAAAAAGCACTTTTCATGCAGTGTTTCAGGCAAATACTGTTTGTTTGGTTGGTTTTTTAAGTGAGCTTTTTTTGCAACTTTTTGCTTTCCAAAGGACTCAATGAAAAAATTTCAAAGTTTAACTTTTGCAATTTACTAGTTTGAAAAGATTTAGTATAGACTAATAGTTTGTAACGTGGTAACAAAGCTGTTTATAGTTTCCCTTGTGTGCAGTTAGAATGATTCCGATGTACAAAACTACCAGTGTGAGAAGTTACTGCTGGAAATCCCCCCAAAAAATTCAGGTTAACTTCTGAAAATGTCCGCATATAAACTTTCTATGTACTTTAAATGGTATTTTTTCAGGGTCTTTGACTTTGGGGTTTTTATAGAGTAATTATTCCCATTGTTAATATAGCCTTATTAACATGGCATGTGAACATCTGAAAATGTGTAATGTCTTTTTTTTCATAGCAGCTGCTGTAGTAGAGTTGAAAACTTCTGTCATCCTCAATTTAGAGGTTGGAGGAACTGAGACAGAGAGAAACTAATAATAGAAAGGCAGACTAGAAGTTTTATCTGAGAAACATTTGAATATAGATGCTTCCAGTCCCAGGCAAGTCTCCAAACTTAAATAGTTCTTCCCTTCTTACCATGTATCTTTGTTAAATATTTTTCTGATTTTATCATAATATCTTATTGGCCGGAGGCTTTTCTCAAGAAGGTGAGGGAAAAAGGAGAAGGAGGACTCAAGAAGAATTTTAAGAATTTGGTGTTACAGTTTACGTAATTGAGAATTGGTCATGTTTAGTTAAGTACAACCCTTCTTATTCATAAGGTAAAAATAGACTTTGTTATGCTTCATCTGCTATTGTGTGAATAGTTTGACATAATCTATTTTTTATCAGCAGTACTGATGAAAAAAGTATTTGAAAATTCATGACCTTTCTTCAGGTGTTCAGCTAAATGAACGTAATGCTTTAAAGACAAGTTGATTCTTTAATTCTGCTGAGTTAAATATCTTGATGTGAAAAATAAGCTGTATACTTTTCAAAATGAAATAAAATTAGTCTAGAGAAAGGTACCTTGCTCTTAAATTTAAAATACAAAGTTCCAAAGACTTTTGGGATAATTGCTTCCAGTAGGTAAAGTAGCCCCTCCTTTGGAGATAATTCAGTTGAATTGTGTAATGTCCTTCTAAAAATGCCTTTGCAAAGTTACTAGTTGACTGATCTGTAGGATCGAGCAAGTTCAAGGGGAGCTACATTCTGCTGTATGATACCTTCATTTAGACAAAGCAAGAGTCCCACAGAATCACCCCAGCTCTCTCACTAGCACTCTCAAGTTTACAGCTGCTTACAGCTGTGAGTTTTTACAACTTTTTGAGTTATAAGTTTTCATGACTTAGGCCAAACCAAGTATGAACCTGTCCCAAAGCATGTTCCCAATGGATGCCAGAATGCTGGGAATGGTGGAAGGAGAGTCGGACATAGTAAACTAGACTCTTTCTGAGGCAGTTTCCGAAGCAGTACCCAGCTGGAGATTCCTCAGGAGCCAAGTGTGGTTACTGAGTGTCACTGCTGTCCTGTAGTGTAGCTGTTTACAAAATTTTGGAAAACTTGATGTGAGATCAGAAGACAGATGATGGGAGAAGAAAAAGAAATGCCTAAGTGTTCTGGAGGCACAGGTACAATTTATGTAGAGAACAATACAATCGATAATGTACCTTCTCTTCTTAACTCCCTGATTAATTCATGTCTTGCCCGTGCTTGTGCTTTAATACCATCACAGTCTTGTATTGCTGCCCTGTTGACTCTAAGCTCTTTTAAGACCTGGGATGATTCATTGTGTTCTCTTCAATTATTTTGGAAATATGAGCAGCATACATGACAGTATATAAATAAACTTAATAATATGGAAGATGGTTAGTTAGAAGCATATAATTTCAGAGGAGTTGCTTGACCAAGATTGGTATCTTTCTACCATTTAGCCTTTGACTACGTGACTATTGTGCATTGTGTCTAAATACAGACTAAATTATGCAGTATAAAAGTGCTATATTTCTTGTTTAATAGGTAGTTATTACAGTGAAGCAGTTGTCTTCAGACTGTAAAAAATCAAGACTGCTTATTTTCTGAGCATTTATTATTGTCTTGAGTTTAGCTATATAATTAAATATTGTTTGGTATACATTTTTTCAAGGTTTTCAAACTTTGACAGGTACGGAACTAGGTCTATAGTTAAATGTATTGTAGAAGTGTCGAAATATTTACCATTCCCTGTTGCATCCAAATCAAGAACAGGTAGGAAGCAACAGAGACTTTGTCCTGTTGTCCAGGAAAATATAGTTTAACAGAATATGGGGAGATTCTTATGTTTTGTCATCTCTGTATAATGATATTTACATATATATATTTAAATCCCATTCTGTCAAATGGCAGAAGAAAGAAGCATTAATTCAGGAGAATTATTTTTAATGCTATCATTGAGAAGATACCAACAGTGCAAAAACATTAAATGTTTGCTCAAGTTATGGTACATTTTTAAAACCTAAATTCCTAAATACAGTTTATTTCCTGCTGTTAGACCTTGTTTATCTTCATCATAGTTTCAAGTTCTGTCTTCAGTGGGAAGTGGTTCCCATTTCCTGTTCTTTGATGGTTAGACGTGTTTGAACTTGGACAGAAAAGTTTTACCTGAAAATTTTCATGTGTTTCTCTGTTACTTTTAGTTACACATCTTTATTCCTAGGCATGCCTTCATCTTCAAATTTTCTGAGGAACATTATTTTTCAACCTTGTAACATTTCTCTGTGAGATTTAGTTGTTAATCATAAACAACGTATGCAAAGCTGGTCAGATATATTATTCTATTATTTCCTCATGTTGATGGCACAATCAGGTTTTTCTCAAGTAACACATGATAAAGCTTTTTGTACCAAATTCACAGCAGATTATATATTGTCCGTATATTCTTACAGGTATTGTAGAAGTGTTGGCTACGATTTTATCATGCCTGGTACTAGGGCATTACAACTGCAAAATGAGATTCTCCTGTCATTTTTCTGGGATTTTTTTTTTTATTTATGAATTACAAACATGAAGGGAATGACCAAACTCGACCCTGAGCTGTACACGTTCACTTACTGTGTGTGCTGTCTTTTAACCTTTGCATTTCTCCCTTCAGAATTCTCCTCCAGGTGTCTTTTCCAAAACAACTACCTGAGGAAGCCTCAGTATTAGTTGTTCACAAGACTGATGCCACTATGATGTGGATTCTAAAGAATGCTCAGTTTGGTTAACACAGTACCGAGACAGCAGAGGGTGGGCCTGCTTGGAAATAAGGTCTGTCCAGCGCCTGCCACTGTAGTGTGTTGTCACATCCTTAGTCAAGGTCATTTTTCATCAGTCATTCCCAGTTGGCAAAGGGCATGTGTAGAAATGGGATCCATGTTTTTCTATACACAATTCCGCAACTACATGAGCAGGTAGGATATGGGGAATAATTGCTCTAGCAGCCATTGTTTCTTTGGAATGTGTTATCTGGAAGATACATATTCAAATATAGATGCACACTATTTTAAACAATACCTGGTTTTTAGCATACACCTCTGGTGGGTTTTTTTTTCTCTTAAAGGGCATCTTATTTCCTGCTTTATCACTTTTTCACTCAATGCAGTTGAGTTGAAAAGATTTAATTTGGAAATAAAAGAAAGACAATGGGAAGACATTCAATAGTACGATGTAAATATGCAAATTGACCCAAGTTCAAATTGCTGTGCTTTGATTCAGATTCTTATGATGTGAAGTAGCAATGTGATCATAGTAGAAACTGGACTATCTGTTTACAAAGTACTTGAAGATTTACTTTAAAATAAAAGAAGCCAATTTCCTTATACATGGCTGTATATAATAAAATCATGATCTTTGGATGTTTCTGTGACTCTTCCACAGTTTTGAATTAAATCATTTACTCATGATGCCTTTTTTCTTCCCCCTCCCTTAGGATTTGAATTGTCTGTAATTCTGCTCAATATCCCACCTTCTCTTATTCTGATGTTTATTAAACACAGCTTTCTGTACTGCATGATTGGTATAATGCAGTGTACCTTTTGATAGAAAACATTCCTGTTTCCTTGCTTTTAGGTGAAGGCAAAGCTTAAACCTTAACACTTAACCCTTCATGTGGTCTCTTAACAGCAAATTAGTTTTCAGAGTGACTGAAAAAATACTTTTTCTTTAAATCTACATCCTAGCTTTTTACTTGTTTATTTTTAAGTCACAAGAACATACTAATAGTTTAAATTAATTCTGAATGCTCCTGCATCCATGGGCCTCAGATGAATTTTAAGAATAAACCAAATCCTGTGATCAGCAATGGTTTTATGCTTGTTCACGTCTGTGTTGCTTTGAGCTAACACATTTCTGAGGGAGGAATTTGGCCTGTAGGGCGCGTAGTTGGCAGTGATGAATGATCAAGTCTTGACTGAGGTTCTGAGTGAGTTTGCTTATACTTGGGAAGCGTTCTGTGGGAGTGGCAGACAGCAATGACGCACCAAAAAGCCTTTCTTAACACAGAAAAACACATTTCACAACTTCTGGCTACATTTTGCACAAAGAAGGCCCACTGTTACTGTGCCTACCTTGGATGTTTTTCTGTGGTTTTTTCCCCCTCTCCCATTTGCTTGATGTAAGGGAAAAGTACTGTGCATCTAACCCAGTATATTGCTGATTTTTCAGTTTGCTCTTAGGAAGAATGTCTGTTAAGATTAAGAGCACTGTGACCCAGAATGAGTAATGAGTGGCACAACCAGTGTGTTGAGAAGATTGTCACCTGTTCATTGTGTGTTTTGTTTGGGGCCTTTTGTTTGATTTTGTTGGTTTTGGTTTTGATTTTTTGTATTTTTTTTTTGCCATGCCCCTTCATCCTGCTTTTCTGGATGGTCAACTCCTTGTCTCTAGTATGCTAGACCTTGAACAAGGTGAGGCATGAAAACATAAATATGTGAAGATTTTTGAGACTAAGCTTAAGAAAATTGATAAGTTTTTCAGTGTTTCTGAACTCAAAATGCAGTCTCTTGAATCTAGATGTGTGTGTTGAAAACATCACAGTATTTTGCCTGGAATATTGTCTAGACACTATTGTATCCTCATTGGTTCAGTATATTGGACTAAGCCAAGTAAAATTCTTTGTTTGGTATGGTCTGAGCCCATGTTTCAACTTTTTTCATTGATGTTGATCTAGTGGTGCTGGTGTAAGCACCTTCCTTTGTGTGTATTTGTTTTGTTAATGTGGCAATAAGATTTTCCATGTTTTGTGAGAACCACAGAAAGGTGAAGGTCTTTGAGTAAACACCTTTATGCTACGTCAGTGAAATAAATGGCTCATGCTACTTGATATTAGAGTAAATGCTTCAGAAGTAAGTGTGGGAAAGGACTATAATTAGTACATACGTCAACCTTGTTGAACTCTCAAAAGAGGGTGGGATAGACCTTCTACTTATTTTTATAGGGTGAGTTTTGGTGACTAAATGGCAGATGAGGGCATTGTGTTTATAAGGACAGGTCTGTGCTGCTTGTACTGAAGGTCTCTGATTCCTTCACATTCTTCCTTCTGGGGAAAAAGGAGAAGGGTAGAACTAAATAGTTGGTTTGCTATGTGATTAAACAATGTTGCATGTAACAGCAAGTTCAATGGTGATAATCATATTTGGACTGATAGAAATTCTTGAATTCTATTAAAACACAAGTGTCACTGCATTTGGTTTTGTTTTGTAAGCTTTAGGAAATGTTCTGAATAATGCATTTTGTTTAAGAAAGCTTTGCATCTTTCTGGCCTTCTGCAATTACTGTGATCAGTAGCATGTGGTTTTGACTGCCTTAAGATTGGAGATTGCTCTCAGGGCAGTGGACTTGCTTGATGCTTTTCTGGTGCTAAGTAGTACTGAGGGGTATAATCAGCAGAGTTGGTATTCATAGAACAAAAACTCAGACTTTCACCAAACCCAAAGATACACAGAGGGAAGGTGGGATCACTGTACTTCACTTTTCGTTTGGTGGGGGTTTTTTCCCTTTTTTCAGGAATCTGTTTTTTCAGATATGTAACTCTGGTATGTTTAGATAAAAAAAAAAAGTACATATGTAAGTGAAGTATTTACTCTTTGCTTCTTTTGCCACATCTATGAAGAGATTTGCTGGAAAATCAAAACTTCAGTCATGCAATTGTCAGAAGAAGAACACATCTGAAGAATTAGGAGAGCTTAGAAGTGGTTTTAAGGTCTAGGATTTTAATATAAGCTATGTAATATGTGCTAAAATACATACTCCGAAGAAATGCTTTCAGAGATACACATTTGGAAGTACTTTTAAATCCATTATCTATCTGTGTAGCTGGACAGCTTTATTATATAAAAAAATGTCTAATAAAACAATGACTTCAGTTGCTACTCCCAGCATACATGCTAAGAAATATCCACTAAGAGAACTATTTCCCAAAATGTTCATTAGAGCATTGTCATTTAAATTTTGATCTAAATGTGGTTTATAAGTTTTGTAGCCTATCTCTGAGCAGTAACAAAATAGATTGCCACTTAAATGCAATCTTGATAAATGCAACAATCTTTCTTTCATATTTTGACATACGGATCAGTGGCATAGCCAGTAGTAAAATGAGAAGTAAAAGCAGTTTTGGAAAACAAAGAATAAAGGATGTGCTTCCTTTCCTTTACTGTTCTGTCTCTGTTTGGGATTTCTTTTCCCTTGGATAAATGTATAGGTGAATAATTGTATTGAGATCCCTTAGCAGATCTTATATCTGTTAAGAAGACAAAATAACTATTACTATCCAATAGTAGATACTTGATATAGTCTTACATGTGCATATGTATGATATACATATCATACATCTCAGAGTTCATCTCTTCTGCTGGATCTTTATAAAGACATTCTGTGACTGCTGCACTTCCCTATCATGCCTTTTGTATGGGAAATGCAATTATTATAAGCTGAAAATTGTTTTTAAGTAGCTGAAACATTCAAATACAGCCAAATTCCTTAAAGACCTCAGTATAAAGTTTGAAGGCTACATTTCCTTTGAGTCATGCAAAAAACGTCTGAGAAGACAAAATCACTAAATGAGCATAAATCATGTCAAATGCTAAAACACCTGTAAAGGGGGGGAAAAAACCCTTATGTGAATAGTCCACAGTTTGTCAATAGATGTGACAATAGGTAATGACTCTATTGACTAAAACAGCTAAATAGGACGGGGAAGAAATAATAAAGTTGAACTAGTGGCAATGAATTGTACTCATCACTGTGAAAAGGTCAGGAAAACTTTGCTGATTTTACATTCCTAGCTTCTACCATTGTACTTCTGCAAAGTAGAGGAAAATGAAGTGTGGGATAAACCCCATTAACAATGGGGTGTCTGTATTTTATGTGTTTATTATGTCTTTATATCTCAGTATTGTTCTCTATGTATATATGAAAGAAACAAGTATATTATAATTGTTATATAAGAGATTACTTACATATTATCATAATATTATGTCTTTTTTACGTGTGTTTATATACAGTGAACACTTGCTTGTGCAGAAATAAAAAGCATGCATTTCCAGTTGCACTCTGGTTTTGAGATGAGGTGAAAGTGGAGCAGTGTTGAAATCAGTAATGAAAATGAGGGAAAACCCTCAATTTGACAGGAGTTAAGAAGTCTGAGAAGGTGTCCAGGAACTATAAGAGAAAACAGAGTGAGGGTGAAGGAAATTCTTTCATAGTCTAAGAGCAAGAGGCCTTCAATTCTGAAAAACAAGGGTTTTGAAGTTGATACCAGGGCAATATATTTAACACTACATAAACATTACATCTAGAATTTTCTTCTTAGTAGATCTGAAAGTTTAAAAGCTTGGTGGGATTTAGAACCTTAAGAATTCGTATGAATGCCCTTCTTTCATAAGCCAGCTACTTACTTGTGAATAACAAATAGTCTCTGTAGTCTCTGCACTAGATTTAGTTGCACATTTGTTGAAATAGCTTGTGCTATTCACTGTCAAATATCTGGACGAGACCTCATTGAAGGGGAAATTGAACTACTCTGAATTCAGTGTTGCTGGATTTTGGCTTCATGCAGAAATATTTTTAAACATAAAATACCTAATTTTCTGAGAAATTAGGGATACTTCAGAGGTGTTTTTGGATTATGTTCTTTGACTAAAGGCAAAAGAAAATTGAAAATATTCAGCTAATTCCTAATTATGCTCTTGGTTGTGCCTATTGAGCAGCTGCTCTAATCATATGCCTATATCATAGTAGGTCTAGAAATAATCATTTGGGTGCTGTTTGAAGATGTTAATGTGTAAGATCTTGTGTTCCCACAGAAAACTGTTTTGTACCAATCTCTGAGATCATTTCTGTAGAAGAAACTGAACTTAACAAGAAACAGCGTAACATTGGCAAATGGCAAAAGATGACAAAGCTACATGCTTTCACAGGTAAGGCAAATAACAATGCTTGTGCTAGTTACTTTGCTAAAGGTACTTTAAGGCAGACTCAAAATGAATCCTCAGATTAATTTTTTTTTAACAGAAATGTTATGTTTAAAAATACCCAATGAAACAACCCCTCCCCCTCAAGGGAAAAAAAAAAGAAAGACCAAAATAAATGCAAGCAAAAGCACCACAAAAACAAACAAAAGAACCCCCGAAAATCCGTCAGTTTACATTGAAAGGTCCTTATTTTGGAAAATAAAACACTTCCTTTAAGAACATGTACTGGTTTTAGTTATTAATTGAAGTTCAAACTAATATCTTGTGTTTCTGCTGCTGAATGACTCTACAGCAGGACACTTGCTTTCTATTACTTGATTAGAAATTCAAGAGAGCCTGAAAAAATGAGTCTTGAATTTTTGGGCTTTTTTAAATTATCCCTAACCATCACAATGTGTGCATGAGAAGGTTCTTTGTATTATTGACTGCATTTTTTAAAACAAAGTGCTTGAAATAAATGTCTGCTTGTGTTGGGAAAAGAGTGGTGACTTCTGTGCTGCAAAGATGGGGCAAATGTGATGGCTCCCATGCCAAAATTTTATGTTGTAGAGTACTTTCCTCACATTTAGTCCTCCAGTAAGAGTAACTGGAGATACTGTAGATAAAAAGGTAAGTATACTTGTCTCACCAGCCTAGTTCTTAATGCACAAGAAAACTCTAAATCTTTTTCTCAAATTTCAGTTTTATGAAATTAAATTCACCCTCTTGGTTACATGAGAGCTGATGTCAGTCTGGCTTATCTTCTTAAGCTTGTGGCATTTTATATTATGTAGATATTGCAGACTTTAAGACAGATAAAATATTATATAAGCTTGGTGAACTTTTGTACAGGTATGGCTATAATAAGTTTATGAAAAATGGTTTGTATTTGCTTTAAAAAGAAGTCGATGTTTGGGTCTCTGCTATAAAGTAACGACCTCAGCAAGTGTTTTCGTTTATGTTTTCATTTGGACTTTTTATGAATGTCCTGTTCACACTCTGAATGCTTCTGTCATTTGCCGAAGTGTTTAGTGGAGATTAATTGCCACTTTTTTCCAAAGGTTGATATTTTGGTTATCTTTCTGAAATGCATTTGTCATTTCATGGAACTGTCTTATTATGCCTCTTTGTTTTTTTTCCCCTTTCTTTTTTTTAAATTTAAATAGTGTATTATGTGAAGAAAGCCCGAAATCACCGCTGGCGGTGCAGTGATGTGACTTTTTGGTGTGTTGATGAGCACTTATGTAATCAGTGGATACAGGCGCTGAAAGAATTACTTGAAATGCAGAGTAAGTTTGAATAAACTATGAACATTTGCACTATCATTTTGCAGGCTTGTACATCAATCAGTGTAATTTTGATATATCTGCTTTTTTGAACTCAAAAATTGAGGGAGTTAAGAGTTGAAGTGTCTCCTTATCACTGCTTTTCTGTTTTGCATATTCACTAGGTTGTACTGAGTGTTTAATAGAACTATAGGTGTCATATAATTTTGCCCAGATAAATATTATTTCCACGACATAGGGACACATTACAAGCTTAGCAGAGGCTTTGGAGAAAGTAAAGGGCAGATGTAAACTGCAGGGATTTGAGGACAAAGACTGTAGCAATTGTAAGATTTATGGGTGGCTTTTTGTGTGTGTTTCACCTTTCCAGACTCTCTCATCAACAAAATGTGCCTTATGTGGTAAGAGTTCCCATTAATCATTTCTGAGACTCTTGGACATCTACTTCTTGAAGGTTAAAAGTAGTTTTGCAGGAGTTATTCCTGAAAGAGGTACCTTGATAGATGTCAGTGGGTGGCAGGAGCAGAGTAACTCCATGACATAAAGGACATCAAGGATGGCCATAGCGCAGGTGGTGCCCATGCTAACCAGGGTGCAGTCCCACTGTATCTGAACAGGGTGGGAAGAACAGGGATGGGGATAAAATCAGCTCTGATTTACAGCCCAGGTGAGATAAAGTAATTGGGTCCACCCAGGGAGGCTAGAGCGGAGCAGCTGGAGCTGGAGACAGGACTGGAGATGAGCTACCTACAGCATAGGTCTGAGGTCCATCTGAGATACAGAGCTGCAGAAGGGACTGGATGCAAGTACACCTACAATGTAACTCAAGAAAGTACTTAAGGTTCACAGAATAAAAGTGGATATTTAAGAAAAACTGTTATGAACAGGCAACAGGAAGATTCTTTTTAGTGTTTTTGTTTTATATACGTTACACAAGGTATCTGTCTTTTTCAAAAAATGAGGTTTGTGCACCCATTCAGTACACCTGTGAGAAATGTGGCCTGAGCAGTCAGCTCCATTTGAGTGCAATTGTTCATTTTATTGGTAAAAAACTATTTCAGAAAAGGGAACAACTTCTCAGAGAGGGTGAATAGTACCTTAAGGTTGTGGCAGATTTAAACTGTTCAAAATGTCTAGCTTGGGTGGACTTGTTGTAAAAGTGTGCTGATCTAACAATTCTAATATAACTTTCCTTTTAAAATAATAATAATTTAGAATGCCATCTGAGGAAGTATGCATGTTATAAGTTTTTTTCTGTTCCATAAAAAAGGAAGGTTCTCTAGGTGCAGCAAGCATTACTATTTTGTATATCTGTTAATACAGAAGTGTAGTAATTGTTTTCATTGCCATTACCAATGTAAATCCATAAATAAATGGGAAAACTTGAGGTAGTAATATCAAAGGTGTTTCGGGAAGGGGAAGGGGTTACACTGTAGGGCGAGCACTTGCTGTGCAACACGTAATTTTGTGAGGTATTCTTATTGTGACTTGATCACAGAAAGGAAATGCATTGTAAATATGTTATTAAAGCTGGAAGGTAGTTGAAATAATGTAAAAGTATTTCTATGTTTGCTTCACTTACAAGTGCCTTTCCTATTGCTATCCTTCTAGCCTTGTGTGCTGGGATATTAATTAATTAGTTTTACTAATATGATGGGAAGGTACTGCAAGAACGATGCATAAGAATGTAAGATATGCATTCAGAAGAAATTATTCTGAATTTTACCTCCCGCTGTCTTATTAACAATTGTTCAGTACTGTCAGTATCCTCAGTATAATAAAGAGGACAGATGAAGCAGGATTTTATAGCTCTTTGTTAAAAGAATTACAAGAGTTAATAAAAAGTTCTAAGTCTTTTATGCTGTGACCACTTTGATATTAATAGGTTTGGCTTTGTATGGCTTGTTGAATTTTTGTTTTGTGTACAAAATCAGTATACTGTAATATTTTTCCTTTCTGCAGAGTCTAGACCAAAGCAGTTGCTTGTGTATATTAATCCCTATGGAGGAAAAAGACAAGGGAAAAGGATTTATGAACAGAAAGTTGCTCCACTCTTCAGTCTGGCTTCTATATCCACTGATGTTGTTAGTGAGTAATTAATGTTTTAGTTTCTTAATAAACACAAGACGAACCCTTTAAAACATCCTTGAGTAGCTAAAGTTCTTTCTGTTACTCACCTTTTCTTACTAAGGAAATGAAACAAAGTGGTAGAGAATGTTTCCTGATTAAAGCATAGGTAGCCAAATAATTGCAACCTTATATCAACTTTTTACTAAACTAAAACTTCTGTTGCTTCTGAGCTATTTAAGCTCTTAATCTGTAAAATACTACCTTTCTTCTCTTTGTCAGTTTCGTGGGTAAAACCAAATGTTCATTTGCACAATTTTTAATGAAATATTTTTTCCATATGTACTGCAGTGTATGCCTCTTTCAATTCCTTCCCTGGCAAACTCTTTCAAAACACATTTTAGGGACAGGCTGTTTTATGGTCACATTGGTAATAGAATCATGGTTATTAATGAATTAATTTTTATAATTGTATATTATAAATTATTTTATGATAGTATCTTTAATAGTAAATTTTAATGTGTTTATTTCTTCACAGTAACTGAACATGCTAACCATGCTAAGGATAATTTATTTGAAGTTAATATTTATAAATATGATGGGTAAGTAACTTCATTTGCCTTTTTTTTATTCTTTTAAAGCTGATATGTTGTGTAATCTGCCTGTTCTTTAATTTAAAATGGTAGCCTTCATTGCTGATACATTTATTGCCTCAACTGAAAGTCCTGGGGCGTGTTCCTTTCTGTAGGAGATCCCCATTTACGAGTATCAAAAGAAAGTTAAACTCTTTCTGTAAACTTGTTCAATACACAATATATTCAACCATAATATAACAATGTTGACATGAGATTTGTGTTCAAAAGATGAATGTAAGATTAATTCTGCTTAGTTGAGCGTTCTGTGATAGCTCAAAAACTACCCTGAAATGTTTTGTGATCTTGACATACACAGGAGTTCAGAACACTGCACTGGTGGCATTCAGCCTGTGTGTAAAAGAACATGGACTGTTTAGAAATATTTCAGGTAGTTCCTCTTGCTCTGTGTGGCTGTTAAATAATGGCTACATCATTTGGCTTTATTTGCATTTGTTCTGTTGTGGAGTTACTGTTTTAAAAGAAGAACTGACTGAATGGTTATCTTGCATTCCATTATTAAATCTGCTGTAAAAGCAGAATATTTTAATAAATAAGCTATTAATTTCAGTTTCTAGTTAATAACATGAAATAAGTTACATGTCTGGAAAATCATGAAAATATATGCAGAACCTATGCAGATAAACTCTCATAACTATAGTATTTTAAAATAGTATCTTATACCTGCTGACAGGTACATTTAAACTGGTAAGTTGCAAAAATAAAATACATTCTGTCTTTTCAGAGTAGTTTTGCTAGGGGAGCAGACCTATATGCATTGTATATATCGAGTAAGGGCATGATGTTCCCAGACTTCACCTGCTTTAAAATGAGTTGACTTTAAATAAACAGTTTTGTCTATACTGGGATTTTTCTTAATTTTTCAGAAGTGCAGGGAGGGGAGACCTTGATCCTATAAAAAAACTAGTTAGTTAAGGTTTTCCCTTTTCATTTGACTTATGATTTGAGATAAGTATGCTGATGGTTGGTGAAATTCCAGTACAGAGCAGGAAGGGAGGCAGATGAGCCCCTGTCCACTACTAGCAAGTTGTTTTTTTAAAACGATTGGCAGTGACCAATTGCAGTGGTATCTGAAGTGGTTTTGACAGATTCAAGGTCTTGTATTGTAGAATTTTTAAATTTTTTTCTTTGGTGAGGTTTTTTGGTTTTCTATCTCTAATATGCCAAGATAAACTAATAGGCCAGAGAACTGCATCTTTTTAGAATCTTATGATTCTTCTATTCTCAGACTGGGCCTGAATGGCATTTGGCTTGGGAACTGCAGCCTGGCTGATTTTTGTCCATCATGTACAAGTCTTTCTCTGTGGTCATCTGTCATGTTAGGAAGGAGATCTTGTACTAAAACTACTTTTTAAATAACAGGTCATGTGGTCAACTGGAATATTTAAAAAAAGGTTTAACCACATAAACATGTGTGTTTCTTCAAGTTTGGCTGACTTTGCTTACATACAGGAAAAGATTCTTTGTATTCCTACATGTTATTGTCATTGAGCTGTCCTCTTAGATTGGTTCTCATAAGTGGCTTCCCCTTCATTCAGTGATGAATTTCTGCATTTAATCTCCAGATTCCCTGTTAGGCAAACCCCTACATGGAATTCTGCAACTAAACATAGGATTCTTAATGATAATCACTTCACTTGTTTTCAGATGTTTTTACTTGAGGCAGCTTATTTAAAATTCTTGCACGTATTTCCTGTTCTTCCTAGTTCGCTTTATAAGAATTTCTTACATTGAATGTACTGACCTATTAGCTCAGTGACAGAACAGCTTCTCTCTAAGCACAGTTACTTAAAATATTCATTTGGTTACTATATAGCAGACTGTTGTACATCATTGTGAGGAACAATCAGAGCATGCTGTAATATTGTGCAGGTAAAAGCCATGTTTAAAATAAGTGAAATGAATCACTGTGGTTCCTAATCCTGTTGCACAAGCCTTTGTAGAACTGTTTCTGGCTGGGGTTTTTTCCTAGTTTTTGAATTAGTTCACAGAATGGTTGAGATTAAAAGGGACCATACATCTTTTAAAACTCATTTGTCTTGTGGACTAGCTTCTCCTGAAGTACTCTAGCATATGCCTTTTACTGTTATCATCTCTCCAAAAAGTGAAATGCTAGTCTATTAGTAAAATAAAGCCAAAAAATAAAAAGGTATCTCTTTCAGATTTTCTTCACTAGGAGCCTTCACACATGCAGTTTGCACATGTGTGACTTGTACATTGGTCATCTGATGTTTGCAATGGATTTGGTCATGCTATTATTGCATATGTGAAGTTCTTTATCTATCAGTATTTACCCTTGATAGGTATAGACATTCACAGAATTGTCTCCTCTGAGCCTGGATATACTATTTGTTCTAGATCACAGGGCTGGAGCACCTTTGCTATGAAGACAGGTTGAGAGAGCTGGAGTTCTTCAGCCTGGAGAAGGGAAGGCTCTGGGGAGATCTTAGAGTGCCTTCCAGTACCTATAGGGGGCTTACAAGAAGTCTGGAGAGGCACATTTCACAGGGGCATGTAGTGATAGGACAAAGGGTAATGGTTTTAAACTGAAGGAGAGCAGGTTTAGATTAGGTATAAGGAAAAAATTCTTTACTTTTGAGGGTCGTGAGGCACTGGTATAGGTTGCCCAGAGAAGTTGTGGAAGCCCCATCCCTGGAAGTGTTCAAGGCCAGGTTGGATGGGGCTTTGAGCAAATTACCCTGAGACAACATTATCCTTGTACTGACCTGGAAATTTTTGGCCACTTAACCTCTTTTTTTGAGTCTGCAGAGAAATATAAGACAAGCTAAAGCTGAGGAATAATGGATATTATATAATTATCTAATAGGCTATTGGAAGAGAAAAAAAATTATAAAAATGGAAAACAAATAACCTTTTATGCCTTCTCTCCCAGTCTCCTAAGTCTTGACTTAGAGTTGGACACCGTATATTTTTAAGACTGTCCTCCCCACTCATGAGAAAAAATGACTGTTTTGTTCAAGCTTTCCTTCAGCTGAAAACACAACAATAACTACATTTAAATCATGTATACTTAAAAATCAGATAAATTAACTTGTCCTATGAAATAAGCGCTCATTCTGCAATATCTGTTGCTGATAATATAAAAGAGTATTAGTTTATGAGCTGGAAATTATTGCTATAGGTGACAGTAGACATTCCTAAATTTGTATGCTAGGGACCACATATAACTTTGGGGTTCTCATGTGTTCCTTTAAAGTGTATTTAAATTAGTTTTTCAGTTAAAGAATGTCGATGCTTTTAGAGTTCAGGGTCTACATTTGATTATTGTTCATGAAATGTATAGTGCTGTAAAATAGTCTTTTACTTCCTAGTATTTGCTTGGCTGTGGACTCTCTGCTGAGCTTTAACATATTGAGGATCTGTGTAGCTGCTGCACCAGCTCTGACCTGAATTAAATTTGCAAAACAAAGTTTTGTATCTGGTAACATTTAGAACTCTGTTTCATTATGAATGATTATGTAGATATACATGACTTCTGTCTGTTTGATGGGCTCTCAGCATGTTCAAAAGAGCATGCAGGCATGCACTTCTGCTTTTTGACTTTCATATAATGTACCTCCCTATTGTGTAAAATATACTTTTGCCAGAAGTGGCAAATATTAACTTTTCCCTTTTTAGTAAGGGTACCCTATTTCCATTTTGTGTACTTAGAAAGCTGTATGTACAGTCCTGTTCAGTGTTTTATTTGTATAGTGAATTTCCACTGATATTTGTCTGTCTGCACACAGCAGTAGAGGATAAAGATTTTTGTAGGTTGCATTCCAACATTTTTCCTAATGTTACAGATACATCTAGGTGCATTTGCAGTTGTGTAGCTTGAATTTTTTTTCTGCTTTTTGTTAATTGCCAATTGACTGTGGGCTACTATATTCTGTAAAAATGGAGGAGGAGAATAGAACAACTATTTTTGATGTGCCCAGTGCATGCCCTAAGTAGAACACTTGCCGTGTTGTTTATTGACTGTTAGTGTGCATTCTAATTTGTGTTTCCTGGCAGTGTTGTTTGTGTTGGTGGGGACGGCATGTTCAGTGAAGTGATGCATGGTCTCATTGGAAGAATTCAGAAGGACTCTGGCATAGACCAAAATAATCCCAAAGCATCGTTAGTCCAGTGCAATATAAGGATTGGCATAATTCCTGCTGGTAAGAAAGGGTTAACTTTCAGTTTAATTTATTCATTAATTCTTGACATTTTTTCTTACTCATAACTTCTTGAATTTAGGCCTAAATGTAAGATCTGAGCAATGATATTCCATAAAGGCACCCAACTAAAGCTGTTTGTATCCAGATATAATTACTGATCACATGCAATTTTATTTAGGCAGAGTATTTTGTGAAGGAAATAAAATCTTGATGTGTAACTTCAGAATTAATTAACTACTTCTTTTTTTGTGGCTTATTGTGTGTTAATGTGAGCTAAAATGTCAACAGTAGTACTCTTCTGAACACATTAATGAGTGAATTTACTGAACAGATAAACCTGATAAATATTTTTCCAGTTCAAAATGCTCCACAAATTTAGTTAGAATTGTATAAGAACCTCCCACTGGTCTGGCAAACTCCAAACAAATGCTAAGATTTCTTCTCTCTCTTTTCCTCCATTTGTTATCACAGCAAGTATAGGGCAACTACAGCTGAGGAACAGTTTTGTTTCCAGACCAAGTTGCAGTTTCTGCCCATTTTCAGAGGTGCTATACATTCACAGTTCTCCATGTCAGCCACTTGTTCAGGCCATCCTGACTACTGTCATTTGAGAGAACTCATTCTTCAAACTGAGCTCTTTAGTGATTTTATTACTGTTATTTTTATTGACAATGAAGGTACTCTTTGGATCAGTTTTGCTATTTTACATCTAGTGTCCCAGGTGTTACTTCACCCTGCCCATTTGGTCCTCAAAGGTTCCTTCAAAAGGGGACTTCCAAGATGACTCTCTCTTCCTGGACTGAGTGTTGCATCTATTTAACAACAACTCTTTATCTGTAATTTTGAGGTCTCTGTAGAGAGACAGATGGACAGTTCAGTGTCTTTTCTATGTTGTTCTCTTTTTCTTGTCTGATGCTTGAGCTTTGAAATAAAGCACTGGGATGTGAAGTAAACATTGTGAGCTTCTGATTAGAATTAAAATAAAGTTTTCTGAGAAAATTTAGCACAGGTTGTAAAAATACACCAAATGAAGTAAGTGTGCCTTTAGGTGACTAATGTTACGCTCCTTACATCTTTGTGAAGAATGTATCCAAATCCAAATGATCTGAATTGTTGCTTGGAAGAAGCTTAATCTTTTCTGCTTGCAGTACAATAAATGTTAGTTATCTAAAAGTTGCAATGTGAATATCCCCTTATGGTTTTGCACTCTCCTTGTTAGGTAGCACATTAAGGGTTCTGTATGACAGAATTACTGTATTTAAGTATATCCTGATTTTATTTGTTCAAGCTTTGTATTAAAGTCAGTTTGTGTAACAAAATTCACAAGAAGAGAATTTGAAGTGTTCTTTTCTTCCTTTCTCTTATTTGGGAAAATTTCTCGAACTAAAGATTTTTTGCTTACATGATTATTTTCAGAAGATTTTGCCTTCTGGTGATAATGTGACCATAAAAAGATACAACTGAAAAAACAGAACCTCAATATTAAGAGTTATTTCTTTATCCTTAGGAAATACCCACCTTGCTTTTTCGACAATATCTTAATGCATTTTTTTCCAATTACACCCAAAAAGTATGAGATTCACTGATGTTTTAATTTTGTTAACATGTATCAAGTCACTTTCCTCTCTTACACATTTTAATGTTTCATTTGTTGTGGTTTTCCATTGTACACTTTTGCTATTTGAAGGTATACTGTATGTTCTATTCCTTGAACTAACATGAGGTACAGCCTTGTAGTCAGTGCTATAATTCAAATATTTTCTCCAAGTCATTACTCAAATCCCTCAAAAATTATTTATAGTGGTGTAGAAGGAAGCTGGTCTTAAAGTTTTATTAATTCATTTTTTGGAAGAGGATAAATATCTTGATCTACTTGTATATTGTGCAATATTTAGAATGATCCATTACTGTATATATGGGAAGGTGCTTATTTACTGAAAAAAGTAGTCAAATCGCTGAACAAATCTTAACCCTTTCTTAACACATCTAGACATTAAACTGAGTATGAAAGCATCAAGAGTTGTTTTTTTGTTTTGATTTTTTTTCAGCTCTTGGTGAAGCTGTTCTTGGTTCATCTTTGCTTGATATAATGGAGTTCTAGCCATGTATTGACCCCAACAGATACGTTGGTTTCATCACTGGTGCAAGAAGTCTGTTCCAAAAATAAGTGAAATTCTTGAAAAGACTTTTTTTTTTAAACTAAACTGATAGTCCTGAAATACAGCACGCCAAAAGTAATAACGAAATATAAATTATCCATCTAGAAAAACTTAATCCATTATGTTCTTTCTAGATCTTTATAACCCACCTTTATTTAAAAATCCTAAGAGCTCATTAATAGATATTGAAAACAAACACTATCCATAGTTTAGAGATTAAGATCTAAAGCTCTGTGTGTCTTCTGATACATGGAGATAGTTTACTCAGTGATTTTTTTATGCTCTATGGAACATTTTTTATGAAATAGCTTGTGTTTTTATTGATATTAATAAAAGGCTTCTACTCAAATGGCTGTTTTAACTTCTGAATTTCTCTCAGTTGCAGCCATTCTTCAAATCTGCCAGTGGAAGTTGACTGATTGCTGTTGTAAATGGATTTGCTGTTAAGAGTACTTAGAGGTTATAGCACACCTATGAAAACCTCTGTTTGGTTATTTCTTCCTCCCAGCCTTAAAAGCTAGTTATGTCTTCTAGCCTTAAAAGCATGTTCAGCCATGGAGTCTCACTGCATTCAAAGTAGTAGTATATCTCCACAGAATTTAAAAACAGAGAATAATTTCTGTTACAGCATGTAACACTGAGGTTTCGTCCAAATGTTTTAGTATTGCAACTACACCCTCTGGAGAAAGCCAAAGTAATTCGTTGTTCTTATTAAACTTGGCACAAAATAGGAGGACAAAGCTGTCAAGTGCTGTCAGAGGACTCTTTAGTTAAAAAGAACTTACTAGATTAAATACTCTAATGATCTCAGCAGGTAGAAAAAAAAATCCCACTTTATTCTGTGCTGTGACATAATAGTATTTATTCCAAAATAATACAAAATAATATTATAATACATTTATTCCAAAACCCAAATCTGCAACCCACCCTGGGGATAGGGGAAAAATTCTTCCAAACAGTAGAGAAGATTGAATAAAGTGTAGACCTGAGTTAATAACTACAGTGATTTTAGGCTCCCAGTGTGTCCAGATCACTCTCATTTTTTTTCATAGTCAACTCTAATGTTTGAGGTCAATCCTAATGTCTAGGACTGAAGCATGCAGTATGATTATAATCTACATGTTGATGTGTAACTGTAGAAGTTGAGAATGCTAAAGATGGCACAGCTTCCTGTGTGAAAGGAGTGTAGAAAAATGGTGGAGGATCATTCACAAACTTAAAAAACAGATTCAAGTCAAATAATGAAGCATGACTGGACTCATATTGCTGTCATGTAGAGTGTAAAAATTCTCTTGAAAAATGTGCTATAGCATAGCAATAAAAGCTATTTTTTTTTAAATTACTCCAAGTGATATGTTCACAGCCTTCTCAGTTACATTTGTAATATTTAATGATCTTTGCTGTTTAGTTAGCATCTCATTTCATAGGTCAGTGTATCTTTGAAATCTGAAGTGTGATGTTTTATGCTCCTCCTTCAGCATTTTAAATCCATTATAATCTTGAAATGGCAGTCTTAGAGCTAAATACTGCATTTAATGTAGTGGGCCTGCTGTGGAGACAACTAAGTCAAGATTACTTATTCTTGTGATATTAATTTCATCTCTTAAATTTGCCATTATCGGATTAATCCATTTTCATTATACTGTGTTACTGAACTTAGGCTGAAGTGATTATCTATCAAGAAATCCCAGACCAAAATCCTTCTGAACTCTTTCTTTTTAAACCAGTCTGTTGTTCTGCAGATGTTAAACTTGATTTCTCAGTCTCTGGATGCAGAAAGTAAGGCGCATAAAACTTTGAGTAGGAATATAAGTGTAAGCCCAGGCCATTCATCTGTCCCCGTAACAGTAGCTTCTCCCCTTATTTTTGAATGTGCCAAGTCCTTGTCATTTAAAACTCACTTCCCAGAAAAGTCACTTTGTAGATTTTTTCAAAATACTAAATGCTGTTTGACCCAAGAATGTGCGGTTACTCTGTCATTAGTGTGACTCACTTGACATTTTGTCTATGACTTCACAAAAATACTGCACACATGTGGGAACCCCACTGAAGTTGCTATTCTTCCTGTTTTCAGTACAGAATCTTGTTCTCATACTGATTTGTCTGAGGATTCTGTGTATGCTGTGGGAGCACCTGCCCTTGTCAAGAGTAACTCATGGAGCAGTGCTCATGAGCTCTAAAAGTATTTCTGTTTCTTTATTAAATTCACTATTTTCCATAGGATCAGCATCTAGCTGACTTGCTTCTGTCACCTGCTTAGTTTAGTACTTCCAGTTGTTTGTAATTTGTTTCATTTTCCATCAATAAAAGCATAAAAATAAATATTTATCGCCTACACCATGTGTGTGTTTTGGTTTAAGAAAACCTAGTTGTGAGTTAGTAGTCTAATCATATTTCGGATGATTAATTCTAGCACTTTGACTTTTTTTTTGTTAGTCCACAGAATCAATGGCATGAACTCTCCCATACAACGAGGAAATCATCTGGTTTTGCTTAACACTTTGGTGGTTCTATGACCAATTTAAAGCTTGTGACTTGGTGTCTGAGCACATGTCTGCATGACTTGTCTACTCACAAATATCCAGCAATATTCACATGTAAAGGGGAAATCTAGTGATTTAGCTGTACTACATTCTCTGTGGTGCAGTCCATCACTTTGCTTTCCTTAATATTGCTTTAGCAAAAACATTCTATGGGGAGTACATGCTCTTTACTAATTTAAATATATATCTTGATCATTCCTCCTTGTGATTAATTAAAAGGAAGGATTTCTTTGATAATTTTTAAATCACTAAATGTATTTATATAAAAAATTTCATTTTTCATATTTGGGGAGGGAAAGAACGTAGAAGAAATTGCCTGTATAACAACTCATACCTTCTAATAATAAACAGACTTCAATGAAAATGTATAAAGTCTGGTAAAGATTCCAAATAATTATACTTTAACAAAAACAAGTTGATGTGCCCTCTGCATACTTCACAGAATCACAGAATGTGCTGAGTTGGAAGGGATCCACAAGGATCATCGAGTCCAACTCCTGGCCCTGCACAGGACCATCCCCAAGAGTCATGCCATGTGCCTGAGAGTATCATCCAAATGCTGCTTGAACTCTGTCAGGTTTGGTCAGGCTTCATGTTTTCAGTAAGCTCCTAACACCAAAATATCTGGCACGAGAGCTTTCTTTAGCTCAGAGAATTCAGATATTCCGCTATCTACATATGGTGGCAAGGTGCCACCATCATTGAAATGTACTAGCCCTATGCAAGACAGTTATTGTACTAGAGTAGCAGTTGGAAGCCAAGCAGAGTAATCTGCAGCACTTGAACACTGGTGGATGGTGGCATTTTAGGTGATGGAGTTAATCTCCTTAGGGTGAGTTTCAGTTTGAACTTGAGACTCAAATTTTCACGTTTGCATTTGGTGTCTGCAAGTGAGATAGACATCTAAACTCATGTTACAGCCAGGGGGCTTCTGATCAATATGGTCAGTAGAGCCTGTTGATCTGCTATTGCATCTGCCTGTCATATGCAGATGTCTTGCTTCCTAAGGCCCTCCCTGTGAGGCCTCTGTGTGAATCAAGCTTAAGCTGCCATCAGCTCTTCCTGACAAGATGTCCTTGACCAGAATGGAAGCTTTGACATATTTATTGTCTGCTGTGTTACATGCACACATAGAGCTATGTATAAGTGTCTTAACCTGACACTTAATCATTCCCTTGCATGCTGAATTTCTTCTCTACTAGCACACCAATGCAAAAATTAGTTTCTATACCGAAGATGCTTTTTTAAGTGAATTAAGGCCCAGTTAGCAAGCAGTCCAACTACTTTCTTCACATTTGCATGTAGTTCTGTGCAACTCATAAAAACCTCTTTTATTTTCCATCACTCAGGCTGTTGCCATTAAAAATCCCCAAAGAAAAGCTGGCAGAGCATGACAGAGTTTTTCTGTTGGTTTAACCAGAGCATAAAACAGCCACTGCCTAACACTAGTCAAGAGTCACGCTCTGTGAAAACTTCTTGCCCAAACTGTGTGCTCTGGCAATCCTAAACTATTAATCAAGGAATATTATTCAAGCTGTATTTGCATTCTAATCCTGTTTTTCATATTAGACATATACTGATGAAATAAGCCGGATTTTGGTAGGGTTTGTGTGTGCATCTCTTCTGAGTGCTATTTCAGCATCTCTTGAAGACCCACCTAATGGTCTACAATTCTTGTTTGGATAAAAAGTATTCAAAAAGATTCAAATCCTTAGTCATCATGAACATTTTTGTGACCTTTAAACTAGTTCATTAGGTTCATGCTAGGTGTGATGTTATGTTCTCTTGACAGGTATATAAGGAATGCCATAATTACCTCCATGTAAGTGTGTCACTGGTTTTGTTGCTCCATACTACAAGCTCTGAGAGAGAAAAAAAAACATTTACTGTTTACTGATAGTCCTCTGTCATGTCTGAGGCAGAGGGATGATTTGACACTTGGTAAAAAGTGTTGATGTCTTCCCCAGTCTCCCATTTTAGAGTCTCAGAATTAATTTAAGACTTCAGTTTTAATTTTAGCCTTTCCTTGCTTGTTAATGAATAGAAATGAAAATAAGTTCTATGTAATTGCCAAACAGATGAATCACTTTTTAATGACTACAGAAAATCACAGGGAGATAAGCCTCTGGTGTCGAAATGTAGCTTTCATGAATTACCCTCTTCTCCTCCCACCTGTAGTGTAATACTACTTGAAAGCTCTGTTTACATCAAGACAAATGTGATTAAGGTAATTCTAGGAGCAGAATGCACACAGGTCTGGAATAAATGAGAAAGGTTGGATGAAGTGTTAGGCTTATACATTCAGCAGTAAAAGTTCTGGTCAGATCTCTCAGTGGCTAATTTTTTTTGTTTGTTTTTCTTTTCAAAAGTAATGAGAATTTTATTTCTGCCTAATTGAAATTCACGAGTTAGGAGGCAAAATGAAACTGAAAAACTTGGTAGTAAAATATAGCTTCAGTTTCCAAATGCTACTTAATATTTTTTGCTATAAAACTCTAAATGTGACATGAGATCATCATCTGTGTACCTTGTCTATTACGGTATTGAGTGAAATTGGAGTCCTGTTTTCTGTGCAATGGCATATGCCTGTATTAGTACACTTGCACCATCTTGAACCTCAGCCTTGTAGCGAGAGATTTATTTAGTCACACTGTTTCTTTTGTTCTGCAGTTTTTTTATATTTAAATTCTCTTTAGTTGGCTTATGGAGCTGCTGCTTCTTCACTGTGGCAGATTTCTGCATAGTGTTTACTTGGTAGAAGCTTCTGTTGTGCCATTCATAGGCAGGGGAAGTGTTGTCCATTTTCTGAGAAGTGAATTGGAGGGAAAAGGATTGTCTTTGCTCCTGTTGACTGCATATGCCCTGTTTTTTAAGTGAAAAAGAACCAAAAGTGGCTTTTAAATAGTGATTGCTCATTCCTCCAGTTTTAGTTTCTGTTTCAATTTGATCAGGCCTCAGAAATTAAGTACTCTGTATCTGAGCTGCTCTTCAGCTAGTGTATTGGTAGCAAATCTGACAACATGAATGTGGACAAAGTAAGTTTTTCTTTGCAGATATCTGGCCTTGACTTTGATGGAATTCAATTTCATGAAAGTGACGGGAGAAAATATAAGACAAATTTGGAGTTACGTGCTGCAACAAATATGCTTCTGTATGTCTGGAACTGACTTCCAAGTCCCTGCTTCAGAGTAGAAACCAGATCCCTATGTTAGGCTCTTGTTTTTTATAGGGCTCAGGGAGAATTGTCCATTTGTAAACAGCACATAGGTGAAACCTAAAGCTTCCCCCCTTTCTTCTTGTAGGTATTTTGCATCAAGACTGTAAAGGTACATCTCTATCCATTTTGCTCCCCTATCTAGAAACTAATTCCTGAAAGCAAGTATTTACTAATTTTCAAATAATAGAACTGGGCAGAAGTTTCTGGTTTAAGACTGAAGGAGGAGAGGATGTTGACATCCTGGAATTTAGATCAGTACCACAAAAAACAGGAGACCAGTCAACCTCTCTTCTTTTCATGAGATCTCAATGAGCAAGAAATCATAAGCAAAGGAGAATCAGTGTATGCCTGCCTTAATTGATATAAAAGCTATAATATAATCCTGAAATATTCCATATATATTAACTTACTTCCCTTCACTAACTGCTATATATTTATTGCTTATATTGTGAAAATGTTTTTTATTTGTATGGAGAGAGATAACTTGTACTCATTTGGGAGAAAATGTTACAACTTAAATAATATTTGTATCTTTGTTCTGTAAAATAGAAAGGGGCAAACCAAAGGAACGTAATGCTTTTATTTTGGAGGACCATGCCCATAATACTTGTTTTGCAAATATACAGACTGATCTCTAGTTTTTTGTTTTTCAGGATCAACAGATTGCATATGCTATTCAACTGTTGGCATTTCTGATCCAGTAACATCAGCTCTTCATATTATTGTCGGTGGGTGGTCACAGTTTGCTGTTTTGTTATGAAAATGATGAAAATAGCCCAAAATACTAATTTCATTTAGTTCTTTCTATATGTGTGTGAAATGTAGTTTGAACATAATGGCTGAGTTGAAATATGAAGTTTTTGTCTAGGATTTAAGTCCCCAATGTGGAATACAGGAGGTTAAAAATTAATTGCTTTCTTTATAGTAACTCATTGTTTTCAAGGGATTATAACATTGTGAAACTTTGTCTGATGCTAAAGTTTTCCTGCATTATGGCATTCTTTTGAAAACAGTAAAATGCATTAAGCAGTATCATTTGTTGGACTGTATCTCTTTAGATATGTATATCTGTCTTAAAGAAAGCTATTCAAGTGCACATGCACTTGAATAGTAGTATTTTGTCCTGGTTGTCCAATTGTCCTGTGCAATTCAGTGTTCCCATGCCAAGTTAGAAGTATGGCTTCTGCTTGACTGGAATTAGCTGATAATTCCCATTTTTTTGCCATCTGTAAGTCATATATAAGCATAAGCAACTAGGGAAGAAAACTGATCTTCAAATAATGCTCTTTGAGTGTGTTGTTATAAGCAGGAATGCTGACATTGCCACTCTCAAAGTCCCCTGGTAATGGAATCCCTCAACTGCACAGGGGCTAAAAGAGACAGCTTGGCATATTCAGTGCATTGTGATTTGTGATGTCCATCCTGTCTGCCATATACTGAAGAAACATGGTGACCTAGTTCTTAATACTGAATTTGAAAAATTATGCAAGGTGGTATTCAGTTTTAATGATGATTCGTAAGCATAAAGGAGAGAATTTCCAAATGGCAATTAGTTCATTATCACTTGTTACTGAGTGTTTCACAGTTGCAGTTTTAGGTTCTGGTGTTGCCAAGGTTTACACTTGTGCTTCTCTAACTAACGTATGGCTAACTCTGCCCAGCATCTGTAGAGTTTAGGCCATTGGATTAGGATTGGAGAGAGAGTGCCTTTAGTATCATACTATCATAGTATTTTAGTTATTAAGTCACAGAATCACAGAATGGGTCAGGTTGAAAGGGACCACAGCAGATCATCTGATCACAGTGGATCATCTGGTCCAACCTCCCTGCAAAAGAAAAAAAACCAAAATATCAAACAAGCAAAGCAACAACACCCCCTCCACTGCCCTCTACCCCCCCCAGCACCCACCTTTCCAAGGCTTACACTATGAGGACATCAGAGAAGTGGTGTACTCTTTGTTTGTAGGGATTTTCAGGATTGGATAATCCTTGAGTGACCAGATCTGACCTCGTAGCTGAACCTACTTTGAGTGGGAGGTTTGATGAGAAACCTCCTAAGTCCCCTTCTAGCTTGAATTATCCTCTGATAGTATGACATATAGGTTTAAGTAGTATCCAGTAGATGTACAGAAGATACTGCATCGATCTGCTCAGGGAAAGGGTTGTCAAGCACTGATATAGAGTGCCCATGGAAGTGGCTGAGTCGTCATCCCTGGAGGTCTTCAGAAGATGTGTAGATATGCCACTTAGAGATGTGTAGATATGCCACTTAGAGACATGGTTTAGTGGTGGACTTGGCGGTGCTGGGTTAACTAAGTTGTACTTGATGATCTTAAAGGTCTTTTCCAATCTAAATGGTTCTATCGCTCTATCCCCTCCTACTGCTACAGGGTAAATGAGTGTAAATTCTTCATTATATATTTTTAGCATACTAAGCCCTTTCTTCTCACTTAGTGCTTAATACTTTTTAAAGTATGAGATTAAATTAGTATTAATTTAAAAATTGTTTTTCCTTTTCTGCACTAATAAGAAATACATGCATATGTGACACATATATTATGACAAATACAACATATATTTTTATTTTTAAAGATTTTTCAATGCTAAATTTACTATCACGTTTGCAGTTGCAAATAAAATGTCAATAGAACCTTGCACTTATAATCTTCATAGGTGACTGTCAACCTCTGGATGTCTCTTCTGTACATCACAACAACATGTTTTTGAAATACTCTGTATCCTTGCTGGGTTATGGTTTTTATGGAGATATATTAAAAGATAGTGAAAAGAAGCGGTGGATGGGTCCGATGAGATACGACTACTCAGGTAACTTGTGTAATTGTTATTTTGTCAGCATGTAAACATATTGGAGCAGTTAATTTATTCTCTCCAAACCAACCTTCTCTGAAGCTGTTAAACATCAGAAACAGGCTGAACCTGATTTTAAACTCCTTTTAGTACCAAGTACATTGGCTCACATCATATAAAGCTCTGTAACTTTGGGGTTAACATTGACAGTGGGCTCATTAAAGTTGTGTTGAATATGTGCCACCTAGTGATAACTGCCTAAAAAGTAGTTAGTTACTTCTCTGTCCTAATCATTTGGACTTTCATTTTAGTCACTTAGAGGGAAATAGACACTCCTCTGTCTTAGACATTCAGCTGATGGAATGAATTTTTAATTTTGCCCTTCATCTAGCACTGATTATAGAGAGATGAGTGATTTAGCCTTGTTAGCTAATATTTGGATAAATCCTGTGCTAGTGGAAATTATTTTTTGCCTTCTTTGATTTATCTTGTGTTATTGAAAGAAGATGCATGAGGAGAATTTTAGTGTAGGCCAGTTTTAAGATTCAGCAGTGGCTACATTTTTTTAGTTGGCTTTTAAAGATGTCAAATGAAGTAATGGCACTTTTGGCAAATGTTAAAAAGTTGGGGTGGTGGTGTGGTATTTCCTTGTTCTTTACAGTCTAAAACAACATATGACAAAGAGCTCTGAATTTGAGAAGGGCAACTATTGTTTTGCAGTCCTTAGAAAAGGAAAGAAAGGAGCAATCAAGGAATGTATGCAGAGATGTTTGCAATGTGGATTTATAATACACTTCGTAATACCTTTTTTTTTTAGGCTTCAAGACTTTTCTTTCTCATCACTATTATGAAGGAACAATTGCTTATCAACCAGCAAAACATACACTGGGATCTCCACGAGATAAAGATAGTTGCAGAACAGGGTAGGCTAATGTTTAGCTCTGGATATTTGGTGTGAACTATTTTAAAAGGTCTGTCCATAAATAGAGGTCACTGAAGTGTTGTTTTTAATATCAAAATGCTTGCTCTGAAAGAGACAAGCTTATAAAAAAAGTATTGACTCATTAAAAAGAACACACTTTATCAGGTCATTAAACAAAAGTATAATAAAATTTTGTTAGCTGGTTCTCCTCCTCCCTCAAATTTAAGTGAATCAAAGTATAACAGCACAGGACCCAGTTACAAGATGCTGAGGGTACTATGCTGTGTTAAGAAATTAAGTCTGAATGCCCCATAGCTTCTACAAATGGAAATAATAATTCAAAAATTCTCAAGTGTTCATATTGTAATTGGATCTGGCAATTTTAGTAATTGTTTTAGTACCATGATAACATCTGGCGTGGCTTGTCCTGAGGACAAGTCCTCTCAGGAATCAGCCTATTTATACAACTACTATGATGCTGTATATTCTGTGTGATATTCTTCACTTGTTTCTTCAGTCAGGGGGCCTACCTTAATCTTTCAGTGTTCCATCATTTTTCTTTGCTTTCACCTGCTTGAAGTTATGCACTAGTATTTCTTCTTCTTCTTTATATATGCATTTAGCTATCAGAGATAAAGTAGTTGTCACAGCAACCAACAGCACAGCGGGATACAGGGGAGCCAGAAACTTTGTCCAGAAATGACATGGAACCTGATGAGACTGCTGTGCTAGTGCTGTGACATGCTACAGATCACAGTCTCTAGTATTAGCTGAAGCAACTATCCTGATCCATCAGATGGAGGGGAAGCTCCAGATGGAGAAAGCTGTCATCCACATGTCAGTAAGGGAATAAAGAGTGCCTGGTACCTTGCAGGGGATTTTATACATGGTAGAGTTTAAAATCCTGAGAGAAGTAAGCAAGACAAAAACTAGAACTGCAAACCCGAACTTTAGGAGAGCAGATTTTGGTTTGTTTGAGAATCTTGGTAAGATTTTATGGGAGACTGCCCTAGAGGACAAAGAGGCACACAAGAGTTAGTTGGTACCTCCTCAAAGCACAAGAATAATCCATTCTGATATGCAGAAACTTGAATAGGAAAGCAATGTGATAAGCAATGAGCTGAGTAGTAAAGAGAAGGTGAAAGTGGAATGGGTTACTTTGGAAGAACACAAAAGACATTGCTTAAACATGCAGAAATGAAATTGAGAAAGCAAAAGCTCAGGTGGAGTTGAAATCAGGGAGGGATGTGAAGGGATTATTTAACTATATCAAGTATACCAATTATAACAGAAGGGTAAAGGAATTATGGACCTGCTACTTAGTGGTGTGAGGAACACAGTGATAAGATATATGGAAAAGGCTGCAAAATTACTCCTTTACCCCACTTTTCACTGATGTAGTCTGCTCCCAGGTCCATGGATGAAGGGGAGACAGTGGATACATACCTTGACTTCAGCAAGGCTTTAGCAAGACCTTTGATCCTGTTTCCTGTAGTATTCTTAAAACAAAATTGATGAGGTGTGGACTAGGTAAGTGAGTAGGGTGATAAACTGGCTAGACTACTAGAAAAGCTGTGAATACCAAGTCCTGCTGACAGGCAGTTATTAATGGTGTCCCTTGGGAATCAATACTGGGGCTAATACTGTGCAATGTCTTTATTAATGACTGGGACAGTTTCAGAAAGTGTGCTCTCAGCAGTTTTATGGATGACACCAGATTGGGAGGAGTGGTTTATGTAGAAAGTCAGGGCTGCTGTTCCAAGGGACCTTGGTGTGCTGAAGAAATGGCTGATAGGAACCTCCTGAAATTCAGGAGACACCTGTACCTGGGGTGGAATAGTCCCATGCAGCAGTATTGACTGGGCACTGACTGGCTGGTAGGCAGCTCTGCCTAAAAGAACTTTGGGATCCTGGTGGCCAGCAGCTGTACCTGAGTTAGCAGCATGTCCTCGCAGCAAGGAAAGCCAGCCTTTTAATGAGTTTTCTAAGCAAAAGAGAAGTCAACAAGTGAGGAGTGATTCTTCCCCTGCACTCAGCACTTTTGAGATGGACTTTTTTCTAGTATGTCACTGTCTTTCACTGTTACAGCAGTTAAATATTGGAACAATATGCCCAGAGGTCTGTGGACTTTATCCTTGTAGATCGTCAAAACTTGACTAAGACACTGACCACCTTGATCTTATAAGACCAACTTTTAGCAGAGGTTTGGATCACATCAGAGTTCCCTTCCAACCTATGCAGTCTTATGGCTCTCTGCTGCTGTTATCTCTGACATCCAGTAATCTTCAGCACTGTACTTAAGTACCTGCACTGTCTGCAGGGTTATGGTGATTCATGCCACATCAGGGTTGTCAGTGCTGTACTTCATCTTGTGATGGGGGGATGGGTAAAACAAAAAAGGTAAAATGAATAATAGTGGGTTTTTTCAGGAACTGAATGGTATTTTTGTTCACAGATGTTACATTTGCAAGAAAAGTGAACAACAGCTGGCAGAACAGCACAAGGATTGTGGATTAAAACATGAAGGTAATTTGTCATAAAAAGTAAAATGCTGTAGTATTATACAAATTATTTTTTTTTCAGAATATATCAGTTCAAGTGTGTGTGTATTTTGTTTTTTAAACATTTTGAATTACTAGATAATCCATTGTTTCTTTAAGGAAAATGCATGTAGGTAAGTGTCATCGTCCTCCTGTACTCAGCACTGGTGAGGCCACACCTCAAATCCTGTGTTCAGTTTTGGGGCCCTCACTACAAGAAAGACATTGAGGTGCTGGAGTGTGTCTGGAGAAGGGAACAGAGCTGGTGAAGAGTCTGAAGCAGAAGTCTGATGAGGAACAGCTGAGGGAACTGGGGTTGTTTAGCCTGGAGAAAAGGAAATGGCCTCAAGTTGCACCAGGGGAGGTTTAGATTGGATATTATGAAAAGTTTCTTCACAGAAAGAGTTGTCAAGCATTGGAAAAGGCAGCCCGGGGAAGTGGTGAAATCACCATCCCTGGAAGCGTTCAGAAGTAACATGGGTGTGGATTAAGGGTGAACACAGTGGTGCTGAGTTGACAGTTGGGCTTGATGATCTTAGAAGTCTTTTCCAACCTAAATGATTCTATGATGCTATGATTCTAAGTATGTGAAAAACATGTGAGGTGTCTCCTCCACCCAAACCTCAGAAAATTCTGATAAAATTACACTAATTACTTGTCTATTTCAATGTGTTTCTTTTCTTTAGCAAAAGTAGACTCTCTTCTTTCTGTGAGAAGGACTGAACTGATAAACTGTGAGGTGGTATAGAGGGATAAGGATAAGGTTCATTAAGATAACTTTTAGAATAAATCAGGATTTAAAATTTGTGCTTGTTAAAGTCACCCTATGTAAAGCTATTTATTTAATATAACTGAGGTAGTGAACTTGGACAACTAATAACTGATCTAGTGGACTTACGTATTTCTGTACAACATCCCATCGATACTCAGCGTAAATGATAAATGAGATTTCTCTCTTCTTTGTCTAGTTATGCTATCCTTGTTGCTTTTTTGCCCCCATTCCAACCCCTGTGCACACCTCTGTGAATCTTTTTTTTTAATGGGCATAATTTTTCTTCCCTTTTGTTAAAACAGCTGTTAATATATTGAATTCTGTGCAGTCATCCTCCTAGTTGTATATCTTTATGTCTGGCTGCTGCATCCTAATGGGAAGAACTGATATTGATACACTTGTGACCTTGCTAGAGAAAGATATATAGATTCAGTTGGTTGAGTTTTGCCTCCAGCCTTGGCTTATCATCTTGGATAAACCTCTCTTAAATAGTGGGCAGGCTTCCTGTGGATGCTTGTTTTTGCTTTTACTCTCTTTTTTTTTCTTCTTTCAGAGCCCAGTGACACAAAAATTTGGTCCTTGGGCCTTAGGACCTAGACTGTCTCATAATTATTGTTATTTTGCACTGTATTTGTGCCAGGCTCTAGACATCTAGACATCTTTTTTGGTTCTAGACTCAAAAAAGTGTATCATCATATTGTGGAGATTGATTCGTAGCATAAAGACTGTACATAGATTTCTGTGCCAACTTGAATTCTTGTTACATGTGTTTATATATAGTGCTTTCATCCCAATTACTGCTATCAGATTTTTGATACAGTCGAGAGATGGCCAAATTGATATATTTCTTGAGTTGTTTTAATCTATGCCCAGATTCAGCTAAAGAAATTGCTTTACATAATATAAGTAATTGGTATGAATAATAATATAAATATGATAGTAGTTTTTTTGGTAGGAAAAAAAAATTTTCTTCTTGAGAAATAACTGTACTTAAAAAATGCCAACCGTTTTTCTTTTGTTTCTGGGGAGTTTGTTTTTTTTTTTATGTTTGGGTGGGTTATTTTGCTTGTTTGGTTGGTTGTTTTTTAAATTTGTGATTTTGTTACCTTTCATCCAGCAAAGGAGCTACTGGAAAACTACAAGTTAGTGAGCAATCAAGACTGCTTTAGCCAACATTGCACATGATATTAAGCAGCTGATTATGTAGGATATTGTTTACTTAGATTCATATTACTGCTGGTAGCTGGCTTTCTTTGCAGTCCAGTCTCCATGCAGTAGTGGTAAGCAAACAATACAATCAGCTACTCTTGATTTGCAATAAAAAGGATTTTAAATGTCGACCTCAGATAAGCTTTTTACTCAGGAGGGTATATTGGCTGATTCTTTCATTGTGCTTACTTGGTTTGTGTATGATTCGGTTAAGTTCAGAAGGATGCTTGATTGGCTGTCACTGAACATACTTCCTTGTATTGTGCAGAAGTGTGTGTGCATGTGCTAAGTAAACGTTGGATGTTAGTACTTTATGCTGATTTCAGCAACTTGGAGCATATGTACACAATAGGCAGTTGAAATGAGTGCCGTTTATGCACTCCCTGCTTATGATTGCACTATTGTAGGAAAGATAGTTTGAGCAAGTAATTTGTGCTGTTACAGCGATGCACCCCACAGAAATGAAAACAGTTGGTCACTGAAAATATGACAAATACCCTGATTTTGTTCTTACTTGAACAGTGTAGGGTTTTTTTGAGTAACATGCTGAAATTTATACTGAACGGTATTTTTCCAGCAGGTGAAAACCATCTATTACAGTAACATATAGAAGCATTCTACTCTAAGTAGACCTTAAGGGAGACTTACTTATTACAGTGAGCGTACTTCAAAACTTAATATGTATCTAGACACACAACTAAATTAGTAGTGCTTCTCAGATAAACAACAAACGGATTTATCAGTAAAGTGTGTTGTTTTCGTTTTGTTGTTTGTGTATCAGAAAATGCCTGTTGTTTCCAGTTCCAGTAGCTTCTTATGTTCTGTTCACTTACCTTCATCTCACAGCAGGGTCTTGTCATTTACCTGCAACCTGAACAAAGTCATTCGGTAGTCTAACATTTAAGTCTTTCTCATCTCTCTTAAGATACATGTTTTGAATCTGATTGATGTTATTTGTTTTGGTAATGTCCTGTTTGAAAGCAACATAAAAAGATCAGCAGTAAAGCAAGCAATACTAAAAACCACTGTGGCAAATGATGTTTAAAATGTTGAATTTAAAAGCTGCCTTTTTTTTTTTTTTTTTTGCTATTTCTGATTTGTTTCTCAGGAGATAGAGAGGATAGTCTAGATGGAAAAAAGAATAAAATTTTCTGTTTTCAAGTTGACAAGTCTATTGTCACATTATAATCTTACTCTCTTTTTCCTGGAATTCTGTTTTTCTTGGTTCTGTTACTAAAGAGTTGGTAATAAGAAGTTTTGATGAATAAAAATTCCAGGAAGCAAGAGAAGTTCAAAGAGTGAAGACCAACTGTGGAATACTTTGCAGACAATATTTTTCTCCTTTTTTTTTTTTTCTGATGTATAAAGCTTGGAACAGTCAATTCAAAATGAATGCATAGTAGACTTCAGGTTCAAAATAACCTAGACAATTGTAATAAATATCCTCTAAAGTAAATGTGAAGTTCCTAAAACTGAGACAGTAAAGAATACCAGAATTTCAGGGCATGGAATATATGGCATAAACATCATCTATAGTCCCATCAAAAAAGTGCCTTGAAAATCACTGTAAGTTCCCCAAATGTGGGGAACTGAATAATGTTAGATTTCCGAGTCCGTACCAGTTCATATGCCTCAAAACCTCTACCTTGTTTAGGAAGGGAGAAAGCAACTTTCTCTGTTAGTATATGAAAAATATATTTCTCTTTCAAATGTAGTTTATTTTAGATATTCACTGACAGTATGTGAATATGCCTAGTAAAAACTTTAAGTTGCCAATAATGATCGCTTTTTAGTGTTCTTGTGAATAGATCAACTGACAACCTGTATCCATGTCTTTATTGATGTGTTTCAGAAGGTGAAGAAGAGTGGAAGGTTATTAAAGGGAAATTTCTAGCCATCAATGCAGTAAATATGAGCTGTGCCTGTCCAAGAAGTCCAAAAGGTCTTTCACCAGCAGCTCATTTGGCAGACGGTTCAGCAGATCTCATTCTAGTTCGTAAATGCTCCAGATTTGATTTTCTACGGTATCTTGTCAGACATACAAACCAAGATGATCAGGTGTGTATTCCCTTTGACAGTGAATTCTACAGAGTCCATCTAGGTTGTAAATATTGATATTCTTATATGACAAAAGTATCATCTACTAAGCAGGTTTGTTTGGTTGGTTTTTAAAGTTTATACTTTTTGGGTGACATAATCTTAGCATGTGTATCATAAAAAAAAAAGGCAGTCCAAAACATTTTACCCAAGTCAAGTCTTTGGCCGTAGCATTCTAACAAAATTCCATTTTTGCCAATTGAATTTGGGTTTGTAACATTTTCTGTGTATTTGCTGTTTGGACAATATTTAAAGTTATCACAACTGTGCCCCCATGTAGTTGTCATGAAAAACTACTCACAGCATGAAAAACTACTCACAGCATGACATAGCTGAGGTAGATGAGGTAAGGAATAATAAGTCACTTCTATAAACTGTATAAAAATGTGATTTAGAAGAATGTTACCAGAACTGCAGTTTCATTGTAAACTGCAGGCTTTTAGCAGAATTTTACTACATATGTGTGACTACAAGCTGTATGCATTCAGCTTCAAAATTATTCCTTGCGTATGTTGTAGCTGTCAGAAGGGAAGATTCATCACTGCTTTGGATTGTTGTATCTGTTGAAACCAGAGCTATGGCTGTGAATACACACATTTAATATTAGTCACAACCTGGTGTCATTAACATGTTCTGGAAATTAACTGAACAATGGACTAATGACATATCTAGTGCATAGAAGCAATAACAAATCTCACATGTTGATGATGCTCTGTAGAAGAATTAGCGTGTATGTATATATATATACCTTCTTCCTGCTGTTCTCAGTCTTCTCTTCTTCCCTTCACTCATTCTCATTCATTGTTCCCTTGATATTTGCGACCATTTGAAGCCATCCCTGGCTATCTTTCAAACTGGCTATAACATTTATCAAGGGACTACATTCTGCTTGGGCTTGAGACGTGAGAGCATGTTGGGGTGACTGCAGCCATGGATGCCAGCTTTTGCACCTGAGCTTTTTGGACAAGCACAGTGCTCAGTGAGCCTCATATCCATGGACCACTGGTTCCAAGCATGGAGTTTGACATCTTCACAGTTTGTCTATGGTTAAAAGCTGAGGGAAAGTCCCTCCAACTCTGCTTTTTCTGATTGTCACTATGACCATTCCCTTTCCAATGCTTCAGGTTTCTCTCTGAGTTATGCTGGTTTTGCAGTTTAGATTAAATGCAGGGTTGTACATATGTCCTTATGTCAGGTTAGTGTCCACCTTAGTAGTATCCTTTTTGGACACTTAAGGAAATATGAAAAGAAAAAGGAAGAAAAAGGTGACTGTATGTCAATATAATATACATAATGGCCAGTCTTCGTGAGCGAAGATTTTGGAAAGGTCATTAACCCTTCGAGCCTGCGCAGTGGATTTTTTAGGTGAGACACAGTGTGCGCTGAACTGAGCCCACCCTTTAATCCTGAGGGTCATCTGCCCGGGCCGAGCAAGCCTGGACA
>NW_016690212.1:2862324-2903737 GCF_001604755.1 Lepidothrix coronata
ACTTTTGCTTCGTTGCCATCCCCTTCCCACAGGCACACACAGACATACTCCATTGCCTTTTCTAAATGACCTGTCTCTATTCATTACAGCTTACTAAATATTTAAGTCCATATCAGTTAAGTTGCTTTCAGGGCAGGTGGAGGAACCCTCTAATTTGATTGTCCCTTTAATTTATGAGTCTTGTTTTAAAGCATTTGTACAATATTGTAGTGTAAATCTGCAGCCTCTGTTATAAATCTTTTAATTGACCTGCTTTTTCTAGCTGAATTAACTAGTTAAAATTATTTTTATTTTGTTGGAATTTAATAATATTGCTCTCTATTCTTATTTTCATGTACCCCCAGCTCTGTGATTTGATCACACTGCCATGGAATTCTCACCTTCTGGGCATTGTTCCAAGTGCAAAGACAGAAGACTTTCATAAAAGCCCATGTGTCTTAAGGACTGTAGTTGAACAGGTCCTTAGGATGGTGCAGAGATGCAATCTAAACCTTTTTAACTTTGATACCATGTTATAATATTTCTGATAGGTTATTTTAAATATTTTTTATACTCCATTTACTTGTAATCTCAGAACCTGTTACCTGGTTATCTGTAAAGTGGCAGTATTGCAGCTGCTTGAGGAGGACCATCGAGAAGTAGGGTTCCATTTTGGCTTTACTGTCTTTCAATTGTGCAGTTATTCAAAAACAGAATCACTCTATGCCTCAGGTAACCTTCTCTGGAAAACTGGAGTGGACAGACTTTTCTTGAATACAAAATGCTGCATGCTGAGTTGTTTTACACATCAAGTGTATTTAACTGTAATTGCCTGACTTGCTTTATTTTATTTTTTTTTGTAGTTTGACTTCCCATTTGTAGATGTTTATCGGGTGAAGAGTTTTCAATTTACATCAAAGCTTTCAGAAGACAATGAAAGCAATGTCATGGACATAGGAAAGAAACGTTTTGGTCAGTTCTGCAGAGATCATCCAGCCTGTTGCTGTAATATTGTTAATAGCACCTGGAATTGTGATGGAGAAACTCTGGATAGCTCAGCAATTGAAGTGAGGTAAGCTTTGATTTTTCTCTGTATATAGCAGAACACATTAAGCCTTCTCACTGATTTTAGAAATGCTCATAAAGACATCCATAAAAGGTGCCTGTGCATAGCAAATTTGAGTCTTATGATAATAAACTTAAATTTTTTTGTTACCTTTCCAAAGCATACTGCAACCACATATGTTGTAAATGATCAGTCTGAGTGAGATAGATGACCCTGCCTTTGAAGTCATACTTACTACTTAGGAACTGATACTATGTGCTTGAAGTGCTTGAAGTGAAGGTGGTGTTGGGAGGATTCTTTTTGAATTAGTGGAGTGCCTCATTACTCTGAGCAATAGCTTTTCCTATTAAACTTAAGTAAGCATCTTTGTCTTACAGAAATACTGAGTATCCTCAGTGTTTTTTGACACACAGCACAGAGTCTTACATCCAGTCTTTGCATATGATGAAAGAATTCTGCAACTGTGCACATAATTAAATTAGAAGAGAATTTTGTGAAATTTGAAGGGTTTTTTTTTTGTTTGGATTAGTTTGGGCTGCTTGTTTTTGTTGTTTTTAGAATAAAGGGAACCAAACCCATAATATTTAATTGCACGTGTGTTCCATTAAAACATAATCACTTAGCAGTTCAAAAGTGACTTTTATAAATAATGTATATGGTAAAAGATAAGCTCATCTAAGTTCCCATAGAACTTTTTGTGTGGACAAGAGTAGTAAATGAGGATACATGAAGGGGAGGATTGCATCAAGAATGGAAGTGTGGTTTCTGTAGTCTGGAGTAAGGAACTTTGTCCAACTGCTTGAAATGAATGGATTATTTGAATTAAATAATTAGAATGAAATATGTAGTACCCATTTATTTGTTACTAATTGATTTCCATATTTTTCAGGGTTCACTGCCAGTTAATGAAACTATTTGCAAGAGGAATCGAGGAAAACTGTAAAGATGAAGCTGCCTACAGTCAGAATAGTGCTGAACAATTACTATAGACATTGTTCCTCCAGTGGGGAGAAGAAAAAATAAAAACTCAAGGAAATTGAGTAAATATGCATTTTAGTCAAATTGACAAGTATTTTAAACTTCTAGATTTTTTTTTTATGGCTTCAGTATAATTTTAGACGTCTTACTGCATTGTGTCATTTTTTTAAAAACCATTGTAATCATTAAAATATATCTTGGAGCAAGTTAATCTAAGTTATGTTAGAAAAGAGAGGATTAGCCTATATCTATGTATTCATGATGACTGATAAATTCTCTGTGCTTTTCTAGAGAGCTAATTTAGCAATTGTGTTGCAATAATATCTAAGTGTTATAAAACATTGGACTTTCCATTGGCATCACGACAAGATATTTTCAGTGTTTGAGAAGATGTTTTCTGCTGGGAGTGATATATCGTTGCATGTGGCTTAAATGCTGGACAACAGTGTTGTCACTTGTATCCTGTTTTTTTTATTAATATCTTTCATTTTGTAATTCTGACAATACCTTGCAACTTATCAATGCAATTCAAACACACATTCCTGGCTTTAAGTAATAACAATAAGAGTGTGCAAATACTTTGAAAAATAAAAGCACAACTGCATACAGGTCACACCTCATCCTATATATTCTCTTTATGAAGGCTTCCTTGCATCATGCTTTTTGGGATTATAAAGGGTTTTATGACTGTTTGGATGATACCAAATACCACACAGTGATCTTGCAAGCAACTTGCAGTAATACTTATATAATATCAGGAAGGCACAGGCAAAGGAAAACATAAATAACTTCTCAAACACCAGCAAGTTTTATTTTTTTTAAAATATCTAACATTAACATATGAAAGGCTTCCCACTTCAATACACAATTCTTTGGACATTCTACTCCATATGTTAAAATGTCTTTGCAAAATAAGGTGTTGAAATGTAAAGTCTAGAAGTATGATTTGATGATGGAAAGTCTTTGAAATAGTGTTTGTTTAACTAAATATGAAACAAAATAATTTGTTTTGTGAAGTCAAGGGAAGAAACTGGCATCTGATAAATAACAAATTCACTGTGCTAATTTGTTTTTATTACAAAAAACATTAGACTGTCATATAGAGCTATGGAGTGATTATTTAAATTGTGTATGGTTTTGTGTATTGTGGCACATACATGTTTTGTGTTTAAGCTCGGGGCTAAATTTTGCTCGTCTTATACAGGCTTATTCCTGTTTGAGGATCAGAGGTTAGCCCCTGTTCTCTTCTTTTTTTTTTTTTTAAGTGTTCTTTAAAGTTCTCTTTAAAACTTACTAGATCTGTGGGTTTTTTACATCTGAACAGCTAATAATTCTGTATTCATATATATTTATTGGTACTTCTGTCATCCAGTTTTTATTAGTTTCACGTTTCTCATATATTTGGTCTGTGTAAGCCATAGTGATTGGTCATTTTATTACTGAAGCACTTGAAAACTGTTATAAATGGCAGGCTATTTTTTTCTATTGAAGTTATTTACATTCCAGTTTTGTGTAATATCAAAATCGTGTGCTATGTCTTTGCTACAAGTATTATTCATACTGCTCTATATGACAAAAAGCATTTGCAAATTATATTTGCCTCAAGTACAATCATACAAAGTTTAGGATCTGTTTTTTGTTATATAGTATTTCAGGGAAATACTTGAATACTTTCCAAAACTACTGCTCTTTACTTTCCATATTAATGCAATGAGTTGAAATGCTGATTCATCCAATGTTTTTCAGACATTTAACACAGGTGTTATCTATACTGTATTTTTAAAGCCATGTTTAATAAATGAAATAGTACTTTTAAACTAAGAACCCCATTGAAAATGAAATCATGCCATTCTACAAATGTAAATATTTTTTAAGGTGTCATTTGTTAAAAAATTTCTACAGTTATTGTGGTTTATCCATGAATATTATGAGAGAACCCAGACTTCAAGTTACAGTAATTCTTGTGCAGGTTATGATGGTGCACGCTCAGGTTACCAACAGTGAGGATGTTTATGAGGCATTGCAGCTTTCCCAGGGCACATTCTCATATCTGAGAACAGGAGTCAATACAAACCAGCCCTTTCCATTAGTTTACTAGCAAATCATGAGACCCTTACTTGAAAAATGGAGATTTAATCTTATAGTGAATGTATACTGAAATGCTTTGAATATTTTAATATCTGAAACTGAGTGCTTCATGCTTCCAAAGAACACCATACCGAAGATCCCCTTTCTGAGAAAAAGCCACCAGAAAACAAGGAGAAAATATCATTCTGTAGTATGGTAAAGAAGTGTGAAGTAAATAATAAAGGTATTGCGACATAATCAAATTTAAAAGTCTTAGGTAATAGAAAAGCTGCATAGTTGCATTTGAATGATTCTATTTGTAGCGTATTAAACTAGCAAAGCACCATATGTGAGTTGTATGACATGTCCAGTTTATTTTTAAGAAAAGAGCTGTGTAAGTAATGTCTGCTTACATTTTAATTCTAGGGTGTTTTTTTTCTCTGAATGTAGTCTCAGTATGGAAATTATGTATAGGAAAACCAACTTTGATTTTTCTTTTTTCCCAATCTTGCTGGCTTCAAGATTAGAAAATGTGTTGTTTTATGATGCTAGGGCATTTCATTGAAAAAATAAAACAGCATTGTACAATAATACAGTGGTTTTCTTCTTTTCACAACTTGATTTGAAAAAGATACTTCACTTTGACAGAAATCTGGCAGTAGAGTGCTCAGTGTAACCAACATGGGCAGATCAAACCAGGTGGAGCAATTCATAACCTTCTGTTTGGGTTGACCACACCTTTGTGGCAATTGTGAGTGTGAACAAACACTAAGAGTGAAGGAAAGCGACTAGTGAAGCAGGACTTGGGCTAAAACTAAGCAACTCTACCAAGCTAAACTAAAGATGGAAAGGGGGAAAAGGAACTTTGATATAATGCAGGTATTTAGAGTTATTATTGTGGAAAAATCTAAACTACTAAAAGTGAAAGGAAACTGCTGTTCTAGGAAGCATGAAATATATATTATACTATAAATAGTATGTGGTAGTTTAGAATTTTGTTGCAATAATTACTACAGAAGTAAAACGTTCATTGTAGATAAACAATGGGCATAGAAGGCAAACATGTTTTTCAGCACTGCAGAGATTTCTGGTTTTGAAGTGTACTGGTTTTACATGGCAAGGTTTTGGTAGCCGGGGGGCTGCAAGGGTGGCTTCTGGAAGAAGACAGCAGAAGCTGCCCCCATGTCAGAGTCAGTTCCTCAGCCAGCTCCAGGATGGACCTGCAACTGGCCAAAGCTGAGCTGATGGATGGCATTGCTAGCACATCTATGATAGCACATTTAAGAAAGGTAAAAAACGCTGCTCAGCAGTTGTGATAGGAGTGAGGGGAAAATAAACGTCCTGCAGACACCAAGGTCAGTGAAGAAGTGGGAGGAGGTGCTCCAGGCACCAGAGTAGATTCCCCTGCAGCCTATGGTGAAGACCATGGTGGGGCAGCTGTGCCCCTGCAGCCCATGGAGGTCCATGGGAAGCAGAGATCCACCTGCAGCCCATGGAGGGACCACACACGAGCAGGTGGTTGTGCCCTGAGAGAAGTTGCAGCCCATGGAGAGCCCATGCTGGAGCAAGTTTCCTGGCAGGAACTGCAGCCACAGAGAGGATATTTCTGGTGGGAACTGTGGCCCATGGGGAACCCTTCCCTCCTCAGGAAGGAGGAAGAAGTGGGTGAGATAAAATGTTATGGACTCACTAGAACCCCCATTTCTGATTCCCCTGTACTGCTCAAGGTGGGGGAGGCAGTGGAAGAGTCAGGAATAAAGTTGAGGAAAAGAGGAAGATGGGGGGGGACGTGATGGGTTTAGTTTTGTTTCTATTTCTGTCTTACTCTGGTATTAATTATCAATAAATTAAATTAATCTTCTTCAGGTTGACTTTGTTTTGCCCGTGGCTGTAACCGCTGAGGGACCTCCCTGTCCTCAGTTTGACCCATGAGCTTTTCATCATTTCTCACCATAGTCCTGAGAGTGGTGTCGAATCAAAAATTTCTACAAACATGTCGGTCTTGCAATTCAAGTATTAGAATAATGGAATCTTAGAACTGTTTAGGTTGGAAAAGACCTTAAAGACCATCAAGTCCAACTCTTAATCCAGCACTGCCAAGTCCACGACTAAACCATGTCCCTAAGCCCATATCTAGAGATCTTTTAAATACCTCCAGCCACTTCCTTGGGCAGCCTGTTCCAAGGCTTGACATCCCTTTCCATGAAGAAGTTTGTCCTAAAATAGAAACTTGTATTGGAAGGGACTTGAAAGATTATTTTGGCCTCAGCTTGAGGCTACTTCATCTATTTCCTCTTGTCCTGTTGCTTATTACATGGAAGAAGAGACTGACCCCCAGCTGGTTACAACCTTCTTTCAGGTATTCGTAGAGAGTAATAAGGTCTCCCCTGAGCCTCTTTTTCTCCAGGTTAAACAACCCCAGCTTCCTCAGCTGCTTCTCATCAGACTTGTGCTCCGACTCTTCACCAGCTCCATTGCCATTCTCTGGGCACGCTCCAGCACCTCAATGTCCTTCCTCTAGCGAGGGGCCCAGAACTAAACACAGAATTAATTTTCCTAGAACTCCTACCTTAATTCCTATGAAGTAAATAAGTAGTAGGAATTCATCATTTTTATTTGCATTAGTGACATTGCTCTTATTTCAAATTTTCAACAGGAGAGTTAAGTAATATAGTAGATTCTAAGTGGTGTTTAAGTTGCAGTAAATAATTCTCTCCAGAATTAAACAAGTCTTCCCAGACTTCTGTCTTACCCACTGCCATGCACATGATGTACATCTAGCAAAGGCTTATGCATGTTCTTAATTAATGAGTGACTAGTCCCATTAATTAGAACTGGGTGGGGCATTCCTTCTTCAGTCATGCCTTTCAAATCCTCTGCAATGAGAGGATTAACAATTTTTTTTTTCAATTTCCTACTGTTTATAAATGATTACTAATATGTACCTACCAAAATTGCCAACGAGGTTGTCTTCAAAAAATGTTTACTTCTTTAAGACTCTTACATGTCTTAAAGACATGTTGCTATTGCATGCTATTGCAATAGCATGCTTTTGCTATTTCACCAAAGGTGCAATTTTCTGCTTTATTTCATAGGAATCCTCCAACAATAAATAAAATTAATATATTTTAATTTTTTTTTTTAGTATTTCAATAGTGTAGAACAGGAAAATATAAGGGGAAAAATAATTATTCATACAGGAAAAATATTGAAAGAATAACAGAAGTGATGCAAATTAAAAAATCAAAATTCTGGGAGGTATGAAAGAGAACAACTGTAAAACAAATATTAAAAAGAAGAATTAGGGAAAACAAAATACAGATTTTTTTCGCATTTATTTTGCTGGAAAGCATTGCCCTAGCATGTATGCTTTAACTGCGCAGTAAAGCTAGCGCTAAAGGTTTGAGTAGATTGCTAGAAGTTTGACTATTTACAATTGATAGAGAGAATAAAAGCTTTATCGCTGTTGTAAAGACACATTACTAAAAAAATGCTGGGTAACTCTCTGTATTTCCACTCACAAACTTTACCATAATAGCAGCACTGACAGAACAGCTGTTAAAGGAGAATTGTAAAAGCAGCTTCATGTAAAAGCAGGTTTCCTGTAGCAATGTGCAACGTTATGAATGACTGTTCAATTTAGTCCACCAAATATAATTTTTCATGTTAATATTTAGCAGTTGTATTTTAGCAGAGGGGAGATTGGACAGCAAGAAAAAATGCTAGATGAGTGTTTCAATGCTGCTGAAATTGAGGTGGTGGGATAGCAACTCACCCGAGCTAAGAGTCTGCCCCATAGACCTTGTAACATCAGAGAAAGTCCCCACGGAAAATTCTTTCCTACAGAAATACCTATGCAGTTCCTGGTGCATATTTGTGCAACCTGTTCCTCTGAGCCTTTGGTGATGTATACTCTGCAAAGCAGATTAGCCACCAGAATGGATTGCTTAAAGATTTGTAGTTAGAAACCCTCGGTTACTCACTTAATTGAATCTCCCTTGCTGTATTTACAGGTGGGCACATTCCCCCATTGCTTTTGGGGGAATTCCCTCCCTGGGCTATTTTGTTTCTTCTCAGTCTTCTGTTCTTTGCCTAAACAGTACTACTGTTCAGACAGAGAAGGAAAAAAAAGAACACAGTATTCAAGCACCTATTGATATCAAGAAAAACTGCTTGAGGCTGATTTTTGTTTACCACCAAAGAAGGGACTTTCTAGAAGAGAGCTGGTGGCTCTGAAAACGGAATGAGTATCTGCATAAAGTCTTGAATCAAATCAGACACTGTTAGTTCCTAAATACCATGTTTTCACATAATGCTGTCTAAAGCTCTAATAGATGCATTTGAAGCAGATATCTCCCCTCAGCAATATCTATCAGATAAATAACTATTCTGAGGATTACTTTGCTAGTAGATGCTGCCCTGTCCCTATCCCAAAAATCAACCCAGTAAGTAGCTCTCAGATGGCTGGAGCCTCTCATTTCCATTGTGTCTTATAGTGTTTGAATTTTCTAGGGAAAACAGGTAAAACTTGAACACCTGGGTATTGCTGTGGTTGCAATTTTCTAGTAAAGGTTTTCAGGAAATCCTCAACACTTTGGTAGCAGGGTCAGGAAAGAGTAAACACAGGCATATTCTCTCACCAGAACAGCAGTCAGTACTATCCTCTGTTGGTAGGCAAACCTTTGAGCTAACAGAAGAATTTGTATTTTTTTCCTGCATAAAAGTTTACAAACTCTTGGAGGAAGGTGAGGTGGGGAAGAAGCACAGGTTTGCTGTCACCTGTGCTCAGAGGAGTCCATCTTGAAACTGGTGTGGTAAGAACACCAGGCAGTAGTGCTCCCTCTGGATGGACTGGTGCAGAAGAGCAATCCAGTGAGCAGGAATATCCAAAGATCAGTGGCTATGTAGACTCAGCAACCCCAACTTAACTGCCAATTTAACCAAATACTGCATTGTATTGCATTGCGCAGGTTTGGGACTGAAGGCCATTACTGTGTGCCTTCCTTTGTTGGAGGAAATTTCACTGGTCTGGGGTAAATCTGTCCTGTAACACTGCTATGAGAAAGCACAGCAGGAATTTATTAGCAAAGTAGACTCTGTTCAGTGTTTTCATTGCAGCTGAAAAAGAAGAAAAAGGCAATGAAAGGGTTGTTGATTCACCCCACCCTTACTTGAAGGAACCTGACATAATACACCTTACATTGCACATGCAAAGGGAGTGTGAGGCTACAGCTGCTTCGATTGATTTCTACCAGGGATTCTGATTTCTACCTTCCAGCAAAGGCTACTGAGATACCAGAACTCTGTTCTCCACTTAGCACGGGTGAGGGCTAAAGGAAAGAATGTTATTGCCATTTAAAAGCACAAATAGCTGTATCTGAATTCCCTTCAGTTCCAGGACACAGCATACATCCTGCAGTGATGACAGCCAGAACTTTCTATGGAGTGGAAAATGCCTTCCTATGCTCTTAATGAAAGGCAGTGGTGAAAGGAATTACAGTTACTGTGGTTTTAGTGTTTTTCCTGAAGCCAGTAGGAATGCATCTCTGCTGTCTTCAGAAACACTGGGAAACTCACATCAGGCCACAGTGCCCCCTGCAGTGCCCTTTCTACTGACATCGACTGATGCCTTAGACAGTACCAACAGGCTAATGGTCCATGTGAAGGTGTAATCAAAGATATCCATAAGGAAATGAGGTCACCACTATCCTTGAGCTATGGCCACAGACATTTTAGTGGATGAGTAGGCGTTGTTGATGACTGTGCAGTTGTTGTCTCTCATACATGTTGAAATGTGTGCTGGAAACCCTGGTCTGTTCCAGGAAAAAGAGGTGGATATCTCCATGGCTGTGCAGCCAATACAGGTGAGCAGGGGTGACCTGTAGTCCTCAGGAGCACTGATGTGGAGCATGCCTGGCAAAGGACCTTGGGCTAGGATGTGAATTGATGGCTCTGACACAAGCCACGCTCTGCCTCTAAAATGCAGAAGTGACACTGGGAGCAACACATAAAACAGATGAAACAACTTATACAAAATAGAAGAGATGGCAGAGATTGTGAAGGACCAGGAATCAGAATGGAAAAAATTTCAGAAGTGGAAAAAGATGTACAGCGATTGAAAGGACTTCATGATACAGACTTTACAGTTATTATGTATATACACATTGTATGCTTCCCCAGAATTTGTATCTCCTGGGCATGTTCAGGCTTGTCCACTTCCCTGCTTTCCTGCGGATTGGCTGGAGAAGCTGCAGAGAGGAGACAACCTCCATTCACCCCTTCTTTCCCCAGTTCCTCCCACGTTCGTCCCCCTTTCGCCTGTGCCCCTATCCTGATTTGCTCCCCCGTTTGTCTGTCTCATGCCCCACCCTATGTTCTGGTCCTTTCCCTGCCTGAACTGATAAAGAATCCTGCGCACGCCTCAAAAAAGGATTCTACCTGCACCCCACCTTGTGGCCCCATCCCCCTTTCGGACCGCGGCAAGAGATGGTGTTAAAAATATCTGAAATGGACTTGCTGCCTGTGAACTGCTGTGCAACAGAGTTGCACGGGCTGAACATATTTGTGCCTGTGAATATTTGGGAGCAATTTGACATGATGAAATAATTGTGACAACGGTGTATTTATTTTCAAGGCCTTTTCATACAGGTTCACGAGAGGACATGTTTGGATTCTTGGATGTACACCAAGACTTGTAAATAATATCAAATACTTTGCTGTAACCTCATTTTTCTCTGTTCAAGACCCTGTCATGATCTTTTTTTTCCGTCTTGGCTGACACTGCTGACAGTGGTGTCAGTACAGAGAAGGCTTGCTAGCACTGAGCAACGTGAAACATCTGTGAGTGGCACAGATGTCACCGACTGGCCTGCCTTGGTAGAGCTGTATCAGAGGAAAAAGGTTCAGCGTGTGTTGAGGTTTTCAAGGATAACCCTTGAAAATGACACATCTAGAGAAAATTTGCCTTTGGGTAGAAGCAGATTATTTTGCATACAAATATGAGCAGATGGAGACAGCAGAGATAACTGCCTATTGTTCTCCCATGTGCATTGATTGAGTCTCTGAACTCCGATAGTTACCATATCAGAAATATTGCCACTAGCTTTCAATAAGGAAAGAAATATAGCTTTGTTTTGCTTTTGGAGTCTTTGTATCACAAGTCAGTGCCTATAATCCAGGAAAAGAGGAGATTATTTTTCAGTGAAACCTCAAACAGTGCCTTTAGATGCAGTTATATGCATCACTTGTTTCTCCATATGCTAAGATACAGTGGAGAGTTCTAAAGTTTAAATAATTTTATGATAATAAACTCTCTGGTACACTGTTTAACAATTCTGCATGTTAACATAAATACTTTTTAATCTACCTTACTGCAATGACTGCTATTCAATGTTTTAATTCTGACCTGATCCTGCAGCTCCCTCTACTGAAAATTAGTTCTCTTGAAAATAACTCCACATTTCAAAACACAGCAGTCATTTTTAAGGTAGTCTGGCAAATCCATTTCCTATGGCTCCCTACAGATGAGATCTGCAGTAACGTGCTTCAGTTAAAATTACATGTCACTTCACATCAGTGATTTCTACTTTTAATTTTCCTTACAGGATTCAGTGTGATCAAACAGTGAGAGATGCTGCATAGTTGTTTTTGTCTCAAACAACTGAACAACTTGAACACTGTCTTCATTACAAAAAGGACAGAAACATAGGTCAAATAGGGGAAAAGTATAATTGTAAATTTTAGCATCTGGGACCCTTAGATCCTTGTTCATGTACCTTCTTTCTCAGCTCAGGAGAATTTGCCTGTGTTGCAAGTATGTTGGGCACACTATTAAAGGTGGCTTAAATATCTGTTTCAACCAGGTCTCAGGTAGTTCTAGTTCTCAGTGAATCAGAGTTCACTGTGCTCTGCTCTAAGCAAGTGTGAACGAGTGTCATAAATAGAGCAAATAAGCTTCCATATCTGTTAAGCAGATACCCTGAAAAGACAGACCATATCATCTATCAGTTTCAGTCAGTGCCACACGGTGCATGGGAGGCGGGGGGCTAACCCTACTAGATCTGGTGTGAGTTTTCCTCTCACTGCCAGTTCCTGGCTCTCAGGCTCAGCCCTGTTTTCTCCTTTCATGGCCACAGCAGCATTTCTGATTGCTTCCAGTCTCCCCAGGCTTTTCCTTTTTCTCACTGCTGTCCTGACATTTTACTATTTCCATTGTTTTCTTTTACGGGCCCCATCTGGAGTTCAAGTATGGTACCAGGTAGTACTGGCCTGATAATACTGCTCTCTATTCCTTTGGTCTACTTTCCGCCACCTTTGGCACTCCTTCAAGTCTGGCTGCCTGCTGCACCAGAACAAAGGCTATCAAGCTCTTTTCTATGTTATTTCTCTCCTGGAACTTTTCTGTTTGATGTTGTGATGCAGACATACATCTGAAACAAGGGACTTGTACATCTCTGAGATGTTTGGCATCTGGACATGTCTTTAGGCCCCAAGGCTTTTACCTTACAGTGTATCCAAGCCATATGATCAGCTTTGGGTCTGTCGCTTTGTGAGTGTTTTTCTTTCTGAGCATTTGAAAATTCTCTAAAACTCTTTTTATGAAGGTGAAATATTGATGTATAATAAAAGAATGACAATAGCAGTAGGAAATTATTATTTGTTATGTATAATTCAATTGCAAATAAGTGCATGTTCCCCAAGGGAGCTTTTAAAAGCCGAGTATCACTGACATGAGGCTACGTAATGTCACCATTGGGGTAAGGCACTGCCATATTCTTCTTTTACACTTATTTTCTGTCTAAAAGACTAGGTAAAAAAGGCATGTCACTAGGAACCGTGAGCTTTTCTTATTTATTTCTACATTAAAAGGGATCTCCAAGGAAACAGAACTACTGTGTGGCACTGCTAAGGTGTTTGTTACCTCTCTTAACCTTCCAACAGCCATCTTTATTGAAGGCTTTTAAAAAATAATCATTTCCTTAGCATGTAAAGTATGAACAATATAAATGTCAATATTTATGCTCTATGTATTTTCTTCTGTATAGCAGAGCCATGATATATGTGTAAGAGCAATTTTGCAGAAAATAGGATGGAGTGATTTCAGTGCAAATGTTCCTTGCATTACTTGCTATGAGCTGGCTTGTTTACAATAGGATCCATAACTCACACAACACTTGATTGAAGTGTATCCTAATGTTTGTAACTGGATTTCATCAGAAACCATAAGCTGGAAAATGGCTGTTCCTACGGCCTAAAGGACTGTGTAGTCTGCGCTACATGTGGATGTCTTTTAATTCAGGAGTATTAAGATCCCTGAGGCCTGTAGTGAAAAATGGTAAGAGGACACAAAGCTATCGAAAAGGTAGCAGGAGAAGTACCTAGCCTCAGGGGGAGCAGTGGGGGGATGATAGAGAACAGAAAAAACCATAAGCTGAAGCCAGACCTCTGCATCTTGATGTATCTGAGGTTGGGTTGCAAGCTCAGCCCAGTGGCATGTTGATTACAAAATCCCAACTGACAGTGCTTTGGAGCCTTTGGCATGTGACCATTCCTCTTCAACAACCTTACATAAACATTTTGAAATTCAGTTGCTCTTCAACAGAGCCTTTGGCATTAAGTACCTTGTTGAACACCACAGGGTTTCCTCCGCTTCTAAAGGGTAAAGGGACAAGACACAAGTGGCAAGTCACTGTGTCCTCAGCTGACGGAAGTCAGGTCTTTTGACCTTTAATAGGGCCACGTCAGTTTACCAGAGACAAAGACCTGCTGCTCTGCTTAGCTGATATATATCTGCTTAATCCAAGCACACATCAGGACAGATTGCACCAAAAATTTGAACAGACTTTGCACCCATAGTGTGACCTCTGAAATTGTGCTCTGTCAGCTCTAGCAAAGAAGTAACTTTTTATTCTACTTCAGTGTACTTTGAACCAGAGGAACTAGACTAATAGGAGTGTTAGGTTCATTTCCAGCTGGATTTCAAGCAAGGCAAATTTGCATTTTCTATTGAATACACAAGGCCATATAAACAGAGGAGAGAAGACGACAGTCTATTGACATTATGTAAAGGCAGCATATCAGTTTAAAGGGTTCTGTTTGCCTAGAAGAGTGTGAAGAAGACTATTTAATTACCTGTCTAGGGTTGACAAAGATAAACACCCTGTTATTATTCTATGTATTTGCTTGTAACTCAATTAAGGATGTGTACTTAATTGTATCACCAATATGAAGAAATAAGTGTTAAGGTGTTTGAAAGCTAGAGGAAATGAGATGTCCCTCAAGAAACATGAAAGGTCAGGGAGTAGAGAAAGCAAGGAAGCATAAAATTATGGCATTGGTATTCAACTAAGATCAGAAGTGAAGGGCTGTGTTATCTGAATTCCCAATTGTAAGGTTGAATTGAGGAGTTAACAGAAAAAGCAGAGCGACACAGCACAGCAGCATGAACTAAATCAAACATGTCTAGTTATTCTGACAGTGGTAAAGGAGAGCTTATGTTCTTGAGTTATTTCAGTAACATTGAATCATCCCTGACATATCTACAATATTTGCTGTCTTCTGTGTAAAACACTCTTGAATGATAACATTTAATGCATGGCACTAAGTGATCAGCCTTAGTGTTTCATTTTTCTGTTTCCCCACGTTAATTTTGCCATTAAAAATACAGAAACAATCAAGGAGATGAGTTTGGGGTTTTTTTTACAAAAATTTAAGATTATTGAATGGGGTTGTCTCATCGTCTCCCCACCCATCCCTTTTAATGTGCTTATTCTTTAACATGGATTATGATCGCATATATCATATAAGCCAAATTCATCTAGCTTCACCTTCACCTGATGCATATTAGCCTTATCATTTTTCATAGCAAACACAGAGGGACAGAATGTATTGCCCTACGAAGGTGCACTCTCTGTAATCCTGCCCCTCAGAAACTGGTTGTTCCTGCCAGCATCACCACAGCAGGGTGATCCCAGACCACCAGCAGCAAGGTGGTGAGAGGAGGGGTGATATCATACAACAGCAAAGCACAGCCGCAGGTTGGCCCTGTTGTATGGCCCCACAGCAGGACAGACAATGCCAGGCGATGCCCCATAATTGCACCCAGAGCTGCCGGTTTTGGAGCAGACTCAGAAGAGTAAGTCATTCAGTGACTTCTTGCTGTTTCTGACTCTTTCTGTGGAATCAAGTGTTCTCATTGGTGCAAGTCTGAGGAGGGCAGAAAGCAGGCAGGGGACATGACTTGGCCATTTCAGGTTGGAGATGGCACTTTTGGGATGCTCCAACTGCAGAGAACCGAGGGAAAGAATTTTCCCTGCTTCTCCCCTGCCATTACAATGTCTCCATTTAATCTTCCTTTTGACACACCTAACAATATAAACATGTTCTTTGCAACCCCAGGGGACTTTCCCAGATGCAATTTATCATTGAAATAGTTTGATTAAAATAATTTTGCTCTTTGTAATTTTTTTCTTAAATTACTTCTGCACTTTCAGAGGAAAATGTAGGGGTTTTTAATCAATCTGACATCTGATTGTTTTGAGTTTTCTTTACAGCATTTGACACAGCTGACACCACTGTTCTTATCATAAATATCTGCCACATTAGTTTAAAACTGTGATTAAAGCTGCTCTGCATGCTGCTGGCAAGGCAGCTGGACCTGCACGAATTACGATAATAATCAGAGAAGCTCCTTCCTGAGAAGAGTGCTGTTTCTGTAGCCGTGTCAGACAAGTGCTGCCTTTTAAGAATGATTGCTCTGCTCTAAATGACATTTTTGGTTTTCTCTTAGAAAAGTAAGTTATTTATTTTCCTGTGATTTTAACTAAAGAACACTATCATCCCTAGAGAACAATTTTGTTTTTCAGCACCGGAGCAATTACTTTCAGCTGCATCAAGTGCCTGAAGTATAGAAGTCTGTGTTTTCATGGGTTTGAAAAATGCCTGTTCTTAAGGACTCCTAAGCTAGTTTCTCTGTGGCCCTCACCAGTCCCACAATCTCAGCAGAGGATAGCTGTGTATCACCTGGCCAACGCTCCCATTGTGAGAAACGCTGCCATTTGTGAGAAAATACATAAGCAGGAGATGGTTTTACTCAAAGTTGAAGCAGGAGATGAATGTACATGGTTATAATGCCATCATTAAGACAGCAGAACTTTGTCTGGAAATGTTGTTTTCATATAGGACAATAACCAGAGTCATAGAATTGCCCAGGTTGGAAAGGATCTCGAAAGACCATCTTGTCCAACCATTTGTGTGAGAGGGAGCTTGGATGACATTACCTCACGTCCCAACCAACTGCATCTTGAGAACCTCTGACAACAGGGACTTTACCGCATCCCTGAGGAGGTTGTTCCAGTGAATGATTGTTCCCACTGATAAAATTTCTTTCTTACGTTGAGATAAATCTCTCCAGCTGCAACTTGTACCTGTTACCCCTCTCTACTCCATGTGCCTCCTTGTGAAGAGAGAGGAGAACCTCCATCCTCTTTGTAGCCACCCTTTAAGTACTGGAATACTGTGAGAAGGTCCACCCTGAGCCTTCTCTTCCCTGGGGATTAAAAACCTAACTCCTTCAGTCATTCCTCAAAGGGCAGATTCTCCACTTCTTTGGTCATCTTCATAGCCTTCCTTGGGACCTTCTCCAGTTTTTCCATGTCTGTCCTGAATTATGAGGACCAGAAGTGAACATGGTACTCCAGGTATGGCCTGACAAGTGCTGGAGGAAGTCACAGACACCAGAGGAGGGCACCAGATGGGGAAATTACAAACTCAGCAGGGACTAAATGTTTCTGCCTTGCACAGGGGCAAGATACCACTGATTGACAGCAGCTTGTCTGTCTGAGAGGCAACATCTCCCATCTCCCACCTCTGCCTAATTTCTACCAGCCAGCTTCCCCTGCATTTGGGGAGGCTCCACCTACCACCATGCTGGCAGGACTCCAGCATGTCTGGGAGAGCTCTTGCACCTTCTAAGCAGAGAGTGATAGCACCAGCTTCCCTCCCAGCAGCTGGCACAGAGCACAAGCTTTAGTGCTGCACTGCCCAGAGCAAGGAGGTAAGCAATGAGACCTTTGGTGACCAAGTTGAGTGTGGCCATGGCCAGGTAGCATGTATATATATTCTTGAATGAAACTAGTCCCTGATGCTGAAGCAAGGAGAGCAGGGCCACAGGGGTGAAGGCGAGATGCCTTGTCAATGGCAGAGTGTACACCTGCATTGATGTTTGATTACTGACCTGGATCAGCATCATCGTATTGATGAAAAATCCACTGAGGGAAAGTCCTAAAAGTGCAACTTATAAGAGCAAAACATGTATATATACAGATCAATCCATAACTCACGGTAACCAGAGACATTTGGACATTCAATTCTTGCCACACTGAATAATTAATATATTCTTTGTTCTAGAAGTAAGTAATGTCCAGGAAATATATGATGCATAAAATGGTATTAAATGCGTAATTTAATTGCCATCTTCTCATGTCAACAGCTGGGGGGGGGGGAAGCAACAACTCCCAAAACCAGAATGGTAAACAATGACAAAACAAAAATAATGATACTTCTAATCTGGGTCATTTTTCAGTTTTTACAGGTTTCAGACAAAACACAGTCACCAGCTAGAGTCAACATTCATGGTTTGTGTTCTGTTATAAATACATTTGTTGCTGTGTCCTTCCATCCTTTAGTGGTATCACACTCCAGTTCGAGCCTTCCAGTGCCACAGAGCCTGCCCAGTGCTCAGGCCCGGACGGAGTCCCCAGCACTGGAGTTTGCAGCTCTTGCCAGAGCAGTTGCTTTGTTTGAGTCTTGTACTCAGCTAAAATCTCAGTTATTGTCCCAGTCTGTTTAGGTCACTTGGATTAGAAAGTATTGGAGACAAAAACCCAGCAAATTATTTTGGGCAAATAAAGTCAATTAGATTGATGTAAATAAGGTGGTTGACTGTGCTGAGAGGGATCCATTGCACTGGGGAAAGCACTAAGGCTGTGGGGCAGCACAGTGGTTTATGGTCTGGTGGGGATGGCCAGGGAAGGGTGGTGACCTGGGCTGTGGAGCAGGAGAAGTTGTACCTGGAGATACACATGGCAGGAGAGAGAAGGCAGGTCTTGAAAGCAAGTTGCCACACTTGGCCTGGTGCATTTATCACTAGTTCCTGCTCAGAGGACCAAAGAAGCAGGCTTGGGCATTGCAGGAAGCTGTGTGGTTGCTAAATCCTCTGACTTTCATCTGCAATCCAGTTTTCAGGTCTCATGGACAAGGTCTGCTTCAAAAACCTCAGGTCAAGCAGAACATGTGCATTATGCAGTGCCTTTGCAATGGCCTTTAGACAGGCTGTCAGCAGAATTGCTGTCACCACCTCTCCTGAGACATCTGTGAAACCTACTGTAGCTATTCTGGCCGCTGGCTCTTTTCCGTGCATGCCCAGGCTGATGACTAGTGCTGGTTAGTGCGTGGTCTCTGAGGGAATTTGTGAACGTGCTCTGCAAATACATCAAGCAACTAATTTGTTAGCATACCCTCCAGTATGAGGCCAAAATTAGACCATGAGCTCCTTCATATTCTGTTAACCTGAGGCTGAGGGATGGAAAGGACTGGTGAGCCAGCCCCATGGTGCTGTTTCCACCTTTGGACACTATGACAGCAATGGCCAACTACTGTGACCAGCAGTACCACACACACACACCCAAATTCCTGCTCATGACTCCTGCCCTGTGGCAGTCAGTCCCAGGCCACTGTCACTGACTAAGTCTGAGTGACAGTGGCAACTGCTTCTCCTCTGTTAGCTCCTTCCACATGTACCCTCTCAGCCCTTGGCTCCTCTCCTTCTCCAAACTCTCTGACACGGCACCCACTGCTTCCTGGGGATGTGTGCAGGGAACACAAGCTGACCATCTCCCACGAATTCTGTCCAGGAGAGATCCACTGGTTGTGCTGGTTGCTTGTTTGTGTGTCTGGGAAGGCAAAAGCATGGGAGCTTCTGTCAAATGGGGACAAAGATCCAGTGTGGTCTGTAATGGCAGAATATTTCATGATATAGCATGGGTGGGGGAAGGCTTGGTAGTTATGCAGCTGGGTTGGGGTATGAAGTTTCTAGGTGACTCTGATGCATCTAGGGATGCTGCCAAGGAGAACCTCTGCCTCCCTGGGCTCTTCTGTGGTGAATACCTGTGAGGAGTAAGAAGCCGAGTAGATGAAACTCTTCGTTTCCTCCATAACCTCCAAATATCCTATATATTTTCCTCCTTCTCTTGTCTTCAACTTACTCCAGGAGAATTAAAGTCCACAGTGCGCACATGTTCCCTTCAAAAGACATGGGAAGCTTGAAAACACAGAAATTGCAACATGGATGAAGGACAAGAACCCAGTAAACCCAAACTGGAACATGTTCATTGGGGACTACTTGCCTCTCCAGAGACTTGTGCTGGAGTAGCACTTGTGGCTGGGAAGGCAGCTTGTCAGCTAGCCCCATTCCTTAATCAGGCTTTCCAAGAGATGGATAACTGTGACACGGCTTTCAGGTCTGTAGCCAGCCCCTTCTCCATCCATGCTGTGCACCTCCACTGCCCACTGGGCACTTGTGGCAGGAAGGAGCAGGTCTGTGCGTCAGAATGGGAAAGGCAGAGAATGAGAGTGCTGGGTGATGGATGGCATGTCTGGCAGTCATCTCTCGGGCATGAAGGTGTGAGCTAGCAAATGAGCCTAAATGGTGCTGAGCTGCTTGAAATGAGCGCCTAGACATCTGGGGGGTTATTAGCAATCCAGGGGAATTAGATCTGCTGTCTGGGGCAATTGCATCATTACTCAGTGTAGGTTCATACCCACAGGGGGAAGTTCACTCTTTGGGAGTCTAAACTAGGGCAGATGAAACTCAAGCACTGGGCCTACAGATAATTAATAGTGCTCTCCATACATTTAGGCCATTTTTCCCTTTGCTTTTTATTCCAGAGAAGACACTCTTTATTATTTCATTAATTTGCTTGTATTATTTAAAAAGTAATTGATGTACAGGGTAGACTGCTTGTGATATTTCTTCACTGCCGATATGGCTTGATGCAATGGCTATGAAAGCTCACCCATAGCTTAGAGAGCAACATGAGTCTGAATGACAGTGCTGCCTGCCCCAGCCATACCATAGGAAGCTGCCAGCATCTGCCTGGCACATTCCTATCCTGGGGCCATAGTCTGCCCTTAGAAGGAACATAGCAGAATTATATTCTCTCAAAAATATTACGAGTATCAATGGGCTTTCATTGGTTCTGTGAGTTCATATAAATCAGAAAAATAATTCTATTTCCAATACATTCTATCATGTCTTGAGGGGACTGCACCAGTTGAAGGCAAAAGGGTCAAGACTTTACTTCTTGTTTTAGGGTATGTTATTTCAGCTCATCAATTTTCATTACTTTGTTTCTGCTCTTAAAAAACATTTCATGTGGGTATTTTGACCTCAAAAACCAGGAATCAGTATTACTCCCTGAAGTGTCATGGGAGGGGTGAAGGGCTGCTGTTTTCTCTGGTTATTATGGGAGTTTACTACTTAACTACAGTTTGTGTCTGGCTAATGCACATTGTCTCCACAGCCATTACTTTCAAAGCATCTTTTTAATTTGTTCCCCTTCCTCAAAACATGTGCTTAAAGGTTTCTCTTTATGCTTTCTGTCTCCCATGGAATGTAAAGGCCTGTTCCCAAAATAAAGTCAAGCTCCTCATTGGCCATAGACTGCACTGGTTTACAGGTGTCCAGCTGTGGTCTGTTTTGTGTAAGAACCATAATTTAAACTAGTCAAGAAAACAGGGAAATGCCTCATCACTCTTTTTTTTTTCTTTCTAAATACTTTCAAGTGACAGGTCATGGAACAAAGCAATTATAAAATGACACAGTATTACAATAACAAAGAAACAAATATTTATAATTAATTAAAGGTAACCAAGGAAGTATTAGAATCTAAAACAAGAACTGAGATGCTGTTTGCAGCAGCTGTATGTGATGCACTGCTCCTCTCTCAGCGTGAGACCTTCAGAGCGTGCTGGGGTGTGGATTGCAAGTGCCCCTCGCTGTGGTGCACTCTGGGAGGGGGAAATTAAATATGTTGTCAGACACAATTAAAAACCGCAAATGTTTATCCTTCTTAATTAGACTGTAGAACACTTATTGCCAGCCTCCCCCAATGCTTACTGTTGAAAGCAAATTATTCTGAGAGCTTTTTTAATGTAACCGTCTCACAACTTGCTGAAATGTTTACCTCTTCAGTAAGGCTGGTGGCTTAAGACTGACCAATAGATTCTATCCCTGGAAGAAGGCTCACACAGAGTTTAAAACTGGACAGCTAGCAAAAGTATTTCAAAGTGAGCAATGACCTTGAGCTGGTTTCAATCTACGCATTCCTTCTCAGTGATTGGGAACATCCCCCATTGTGACAATGATCATATTATAGAGACTAGTAATGGGAATCACATTGGTGATTAATTGAACTGTGGCTATATTCTGGTACATGTAGTTTACATTAGTATTATGTTTTCAGTATATTTTGTATCACTCTGATAAATCAGAAATCCTGTATAACACCTTCAAATGACCTTTGACATTAAGCCTCACACCCTTCACCCATATCATATTCAAAAGAAGATGGCCAGAGAGTACCGGACTCCAGCACGACTGTTTAATAAGACCATTTTGGAATTATGTTGTTCATAAATTTACGTGTCTTTGAGTTTTGTCAGATAGTTTCTCATCAGAGAAACTTATTTAAACGCTAGCAGCAATGACAACTGGCAACTCTAATTACACTTGACAGAGTACAAGACAGTCTTTTTTCTTCCTACCAGATGCTTCCACTGCTGCGTGCTCCCTCATCTACTAATTCCTGCCCCCGGTAGAACTTATTAAGACACGCACCTGTCATTTGGTGTATCACAAATATCTGGCAAGACACGTAAAGTGTAGCAATGTGTAGCAGAAGTGCCAGTGTAAACAGCCTCCCTCTGTCATAGAAGACTACCTTCAGAAGCGAGGAGTGGTGTGGGATAAATGCTTGTCACCAAGATGAAGTGATGGATAGGCAGCGGAGGCAGTCAGGGGGTTGCATCCGAATAGGTATCAGGGTGCATCCCTGCCCACACACTTCAGGGCTGATGTGCTCTTGTGATCCTCAGACAGTCATGTCTGTGCCTTCACCACTCAGGTGTTCTCGCAGACTCATGCTTGATTAAGTAGCGGAGGCAGACGGGATGATCTGATGACTGCTGCAGTATGACACCACGAGGTAGACTGGCTTGATGTTTCTGTTCCAGATAAATCACAGCATAACAATCTGTCAGCATGTACAGATATAGTCTCCCATTTTTCTTCATTAATGTATGAATTTTTCTTTAATATCACATTAGTTTGCCTTCAATGTATAGAATAAACTGACCTAATTTTTGCTGCCAGACACAGGGAGGGCAGAGCAAAAAGGTATTCTGTGGGAGAAGGAAACACATCATATTTCAAACATCCTGGAACAACATTCCTGATGTGGAGCAAGATGGTAAGAACAAGAAATGGCTATACACTGATAAGGAGGTTAGTAGTGAAACCCTGGCCAGTTAAAACGTCCCATTATTGGGAAAACACCTAAGCAACACCACACTAGCTGTGAAATATTTTCCACTTGTCCTAGCTGCTGCAAGTGCTTACTAATGAATTCTAGAAAGCATTGACACATGCAGATCTTTAGATCAAATTTGTCCAGTGCTGTGTGCATATAAATCCACTGCAATCTATCTGGGGAACAAACACACATGCTGATGGAGAGGCAAAATTCCTTTACCTTCATTCCTTCTTCCTAATACACCTACCCCAAACCATATTCACAATGCAAAAATTTAAATTGGACTTCAGAGCATTATGGGCTGCTGTTTGTTCTGCTTTATTGAGAATGGGAATTTGGGAAGCCTAATTCAGCTATTTTGTGCCTTCTGAGGAAGGAACATCAGTACATCTTCTCTTATTTATATGCTGCAGACAAAACTCAGGAGGTTCCCGATTGTTGTGAGTACTAATCCAGACCATGAGAAACAACCAACCAACAAGAAAGTAAAAAACAACCTACTTAGAAAGTTTTGGAGAGATCTTGGTAGTCTAGAGGGTATATTTTTTATATCTTTCCATCTCAAGAAGAAAGAGCTTTTATGATTACTAGTCCAGATATTTTGAGCCAAGAAGTAGCTGTAACATTTCAAAAATAGGTTTTATATGCTAAAAAATAATTCATACTTTAAGGGTCAGATATCTCAAAATCTTCTAGAATTGGAAGACAGGGAATTTTTCCTTTTCATTGGCATAAAGGTTTCTATTTCTAGCCATATCCAATATGGTATATATGGGGCATTAAAGCTCTGACATTTCTAGGTAAAGAAAATTTGTCACTGTTGTAACACTGATTCTTACCTTTCTAATAGCTCACATAGGTGTCATTTTAGGAGAAGTTCTGTGTCTGAAATAAGAAGGAGGAAATATTAGCTATAGGGAGCTGTTCCTATTTGGGGACTGTTGAAGTAAAAGCTAAGTGATCAGGTTTGAGAAGCAAATAAAGTGGTTAAAGGTGTATGATAAATTCAAATGTAAGGTACCACTGTAATTCAACACCCCATCTCAAAATATGCCACTATATATCAGCAGTCAGAGATCGGTGTGTGACCTCTTTTGATTGAGTATCAAGGGACTGGGAGAGGCGGCAAATACAAAACTCTAACAGGGGACAGTTATGGGCAGATTGGTCTAGGGCAGTTGAGTGGAAGGTCTTGCTTCCCCATGTCTGTGTCCCTCCCCTCAGGTCTCACTCCATGATGCTGAAAACTCACGGGGTGCAGAACCAGGTTGTGCCAGTGCTTTGCCTGTCTCATCACCTCACCAGTCCCTGGGAACTCAGCAAAAAAAGTCTGGAGTTCCACAACACCCTCTTTCTCCCTCCAGCCATTTCACTAATTTTTACTAATAGCCTCATCAGTCAGGAAGGGTTTGAGTAACTATTAACAGCTGTGCCAAAAGAGTTTCCCTGGCTCAGGACTGCATGAGGCTGGACAACAAAATCTGTCCCAAATGACACCCAAGAGAGCTCAATTGCTGTATTGATTACTTGTTTACCCTGCTAGCACATGCTTCCGCTGTGGAGGTGAGGAAGAAAATACAGATGGGCTGTCTTATGCACCAGCTGATGCAGATTCCCAGTGACAGTTGGGATGAAATAGGAGAAATTATTTTTTTTGTGATAGCTTTTATTTTGAGTGCTAAATGCATACAGAATGCATCTAGGTTTTTAACTTTGGGTAATTAGATTACTAAGTTGCTATTATACCAAAAAGTAGACAACTACAAGTATATATAAATATATTCTATAGATATATAAAAATATATATTATATATATAAGTGAGTATATAATATTGAACAGTCATTCCTCTGGACTTTTTGCACATGTAAATACAACCCAGCTCCCAGAGTCTTTACTTTATCTACATGAACATACTGCTTTTGATGATAATGTACTCACTAGTTTGTTCTCCCACTGGTTTACATTTCCTATAGCTAGTTTTTCAAACACAAAACGGCATCATAGAGCTTAGGCAATTATTTCCAACGTCTGGCCATATTTATCAAGTAGAATCAAATATTGATCATCTGTAGAGAAGGTCTCAGCATTCCCTCACATTATCCAGCTGGCCAGCTGGAGGGGAAGTGTATTTTTATCAGTGAATTGAAAGTTGCACTTGTATTACTGTTTTTAGACAAAACTCATCACACTCTGTTGTTCCAGGTTTGTAACAAAAAACAGTCAAATTGCCTGCTTTTCTCAACTGCTGCCATTGACTTATTTGGCTGTTCTGTTTCAAATTTGGCACATCATGTTTGTATAATGCTTAGATCAAAAGAGTTAGTGTGAAAGGAGATAATTGCTTTGTATGACAAAGATTATTTGAAGATTCTAAGATTAAGTACTTAATACATTTTCTGTTCATTTTTTAAATGCATGTCAGCTAACTCAGTCAGGCCTAAACATCACTTGCCAGAAGAATCCTTCTACTTTCAAGGATGAAAACTTCCTTCTCAGCATGATTCGCAGGCCCAGCATCACACCACTGTAAAGAGCCAGTGCTGGCTCCGCTCTTCAGCCTTCGCTGCTGAGGTCCTTAATGCCAGAGGGTTTTAAAGAATTGTGAAATCACTGCAGACTTGTGTCACTCTAATACAGCAAATGTGTATTACTACTTCTGCTTTACAGATGAGAGACACAAAACCAGAGGGCAATAGGAAATTAACCCCTTACTGGATAACCTGTGGGGAAACCATGAGTCTGTCTCCTGATCTCCTCACTCTGTGACTTAACCACAGATCCATCATTACCATGTATTTCAAGGATGTGTTTGTATTATTACTACTACTTGTAACACCACTATTCCAGCAGATGCCCTGTTTAACTGATAGAAGAAAGCATTATGTCTCCAATTTCACCCCCACCCCCCATCCCCCCGTCCTTCGCAACACAAAGGACTTTTTGGGTGAAAAAAAGCTATCTAAGAGGTGTAACCAGCTCCTTGGGCCATTCACAAGAACAAACTTTCATTTCTGTAATGTGGACTCCATGTGATAACTCATCACATATTTTCACTGAAAAACCTGTGCAGCAGACTTTCAGGAATGGAGCATAAAAAGCACAGAGAATTCATGGAAAACTAAAACAACATTTTTATACTGATTTCCTCACATTTGTTGTTTGTTTTGTGCATATGTAATCCATGTTATGAGGTAGGGGAGTTCCTAAGAACAAACCAGAACCACAACAGAGCACCTTACAGCTGGAAGGTGTCCAGCAGCCACAAAGTACCAGGTGAGCCGGGGTCCAGGTCCTCAGCAGCTCTCAGGCACTGCTCCTCATGGCAGTATGAGGACTGTGCTGCCACCACTCAGCCTTGGCCGAGGTGCACGGGCTTCACTTACAGACGATTTATCACATTCACTCAATTACCTAATGTTTAAGCAACAGAGTCGTCATTTTTGGACAGTAAATCTCTGGCTCTGTCTTCCTTTCCCCGCTGGAGGGCAGGGTGTTGCGCAGGAGCAGTGGTGGGTGCTGCACCTGCAGCGAGGGGGCAGCCAAACAGGTCACAACCGGAGGGACTGCACAAACCAAAAGCTAGAAATACACTGTGAGACACTTCTATATTCTCCATCCATTACCTTATCACGTGATGTGTCCAGTCTGCTTTTAAATCATTTCAGAGATGTGACTTCTAACACTTTTTCAAGGGAAGCTATTTCACACTCGATTAGACATCCTTGTTAAAATTTTGGCTGGATAGTCAACTCAAATCTCCATTTGCTCACTTTCTTACCTCTATATGCAATTATACCCCCAAGAAGTGCTCTAAACAATCTCCTAATGCCTCCTTGTTTGTATTTTTCTAACACATGTAAATAGTTATACCAGTTTTGGACACCATGTGGGGGCATCCTAAAATATTTAGCTCCTTGGCTGTTTCTCCATGGATCACTCCTATAGCCCTTAGGCATTTTATCCTTAAAGTTCTTTATAATTTGTCACCATATTCCCAGGTAGACTGGTGCCCAGGCCTGCGTGCAAGCTGTAATTTGTACAACAAAGATTTCATATTCATAATGCTTCTAGGCTGCACATAGTTTTAAATTCTGCTCAGTGTCCTACTTTCACCAGTAATTGTATCTCTTTTTTTTCCTACCTTATACAGAAAGAGAAGTGAGCAGCTTTTCAGTTTAATTAGTTTGGCTTCTGACAGCTTAAATATACAAAACTGTAAAGAACTGCAAGGTTAAAAGATTTTCCTGGGGTCTGTAGAACAGCAAAGAAAAATAAACATATTTTACTTATAAAACAGAAGAAACACTATAAGGGATATTAAAATATTTTCCTCCCTTTGTTTTCCCAAAGCATAGAACTGCTTTAGGAACATGTGTTTGTCACACTCGCTCCTAAAATAAACTACACATAAACATATTCATAGCACTATCCAGATATTTTTCATGACAACTTGACAGTCAGATGTCACAGACAAGATGCTGTCTGTTGGTACTCAGAACATTTGGTGTCACTGCATGGTAGGAGCTCTCTCTGCATAACAAAATGAGTAAGGTCTCTATAGGTGCTATTTCTAATGTTTTGGTAAGAAAATTCTTTCTGGGGATCAATAAATGACACTTTTTATTTGAAAAAAAAATATGTGCATGAATTGATAACAATACTTGATTTCAGTTTCTTAGTAGGCCTATTCTTAATGTGAAAAACTGTATGGAAATTTTGGAAATGTACGTAATTGTGCTAAAAGTGAGCACACCAATACCCTATGGACTTCAGGATGGTTTAGAGCAGTCAAGATGAAAATAACCTGGGATGATTCTCTGTAATTATTAATAAGAAAAACTATTATGAATATATAAAATATTAATGTTATTAATAACAATGATTTGGATTAAATTATGCAGAAACTCAAGTCAAGACCTTGCTAAAAACCAGTCAAACAAGTAAAACAAACAGTCAAACAGTCAAACAAGCCAAACAAGCCAAGACATGCTAAAAAAAATACAAAATCATTGTCATATACCTATCACAGGATCACCCGGACTCTCCAATTTTTCACAAAAAAAGGAAGCTATTTTTTCCCTTTAGGTAAGAATCATTTATGAAGTGCTCTAAGCACAGCTGGTATCATATCCATCTTCTCCCCTCATTCAGTACAGTCAGATAAAAAATATGAACAAGCATGTGAGGAAAAAATACGTGAAAACCATAGATCATATCTTTTTATGAATAGCATGGTAGAATCCAACTTTTGAAAGACATCAATTTATTGCCTTTTCCTACTGTACTATCACTTGAGGATATTTTCACCTCTGAACTTTTCAGCAAAATTTTACTCTCCTCAAAATTTATTTCCTGGTGTCTAATTTCCATCTTGCTGCTGATTGACATTTCAAAATCTAAAACACTGCCTGCAAAATGCAGCTCACTTAGAGATACTGATCTGTATTAACAGATTAGTCTTCCCTCTTTCACACAAGCTCTTCTACATCAGAATGTGGCTGGGCACAGAGGAAGGCTGAAGTTTTCTTCAGCCACGTGCTGCACAATGGGAGCTGGATGGAGGTCACACTGTAGTCTGAGCTGCTTCTGTGAGAGAGTGAGCAGGGACTGCAATTTCAGGGGATGGTCTGATTAAAGCAGATAAGCCTTTCATCTCTGTTTGAATACTTGTTTTAGACTGCAGTGCACTAGGCTGCTCTGGAAAGGATCTGGACAACAGAGACCCAAGCGCCTTTAAGGCAGGAGATGAATTTAAAGAAGGAAAGAAGACTTAATTTTTTTATTCTTTCAAATGGAGCCTTTGAGGTCTTTTTGTTTTGGTTTGGTTTGGTTTGGTTTTTTTTTTTTGAAAGGAGAGGGGGAAATATTGATATGGGACCGTAACTCATAAGATAAAGAAGAGATTCACAGAAGCCATGTTTTCGAGGTTTGTTATTAAACAAACCCAGTGACAACTCTTCCCTTTGCATGATGTCTCATGCCTGCCAGAACTTGTACATGAGAAGGTAAACATCTAAATAGGCCTCTTCTGAATGGGGTTTACCTGGAGGCTTTCTTCTGGGTGTTTCTTTTGAGTACTTTTGAATGTCAAAAGGAACTTGTTAATGAGAATCATCCTCAATGTGTAGCAATCATAGACAGAAGGCTACAGGCATCTCCTGATGTAGTGCTGGCAGCAACAGCAATGCAATGCCACCATTTTTCCTAAGTGATGTGGTGTAAGGCTGGATTCTGGTGTTCCTTGTTACTTGGGTTGGCTAATTTGAATGGGATAAAAATTCAGCCATTCCCACAGATGGATGATATTGAAGCACCTTTTTTCCCCATGGAAATTCTTTATGTCATATTTGAGTGAATTGACTTTGGCAAAATTCCTGCTTTCTTGTGCTTTCTGTAAACTTTCCAGTTATTAAATCTGATGCAGGTGTTCACAGACAGGACATTTCAATACTAGTTTTGTTTTTTCCCAGGTCTTATATCTTACTCAGCAGTGTCAAACTCAAAAGCCTTCCCACAGTGCATGAAGCAATTTGATCACTATCTATCTGTCACATTTGCTCTGTCCATCTTTCTCCAGAGACAGATATCTGCAGTACAGCCTGTGATGCTGCTGCACACACAGCACATCCCTGCTGCTGATGGGCTGTGCTGGCTGGCAGTGACAAGTGCTGGGCAGGGCCCAGGGAATGGGTGTCCCTTCCCTGACCACTGGGAGGAAGAGACCTTCTGTCAGCATCTCAACACTTCACTTCTACATCCCCAGATGAATCCAAATGTCACTGAATCTTAGATATTAGCTACCAGTTGGCAGCAATGTTTTCATAAACAGACCTATACGCTGGGTGGTTCAGAAAGAGCATCATGGTCATCAGTGAACAAATCCCTCAAAATAGTGCATCAATTACAATTAAAAACTGCCTAAAATAACATTTAAAATGTTCAGATAGTTAGAATAGATGGAAATGTTCTTCTCTGATAAGTCTGTGAGTGTTTGACCGTTTGCATTTTGTGCACAGTAGGAATGAAAATAACCTGAATATTGTCTTAAGTGGGGAAAAAGGTGAACATATAGGTGAGAACTAAGATGAAACTGCTCTACTGTGAAGATTTTGTCTAATATGCAATTTGTATTCTTTCCAATACTGCTTTCCTAATATTTACCATAGAAAAATTAGCATTAGAGAAAAGCTTTGTGATTCACTGAGATGGACACTCAGAAAATAATAACCATTAATTCAGAAAATGAATTAGCCTGTAATTCATTACAACTTCTCAACTCTAGACAGTTAAGAAGACTCTATACTCTCAGCCCCCCCCCTTTTTTTTTTCTCCTTAGTTTTCATTAAAGTCACTTCTATTTCCCTTTAAAACCTTCAGGTTGTGTGGATGCTTTATGTACAGGGCTCCTTGTGTAACCCCAAATGGCCAGGAGCTCTTCTGTAATTAGCTCTGCTAGTGTGACTGTGCATTTTAATTTGAATACTTGACTGATTTTCCTCCTCTGCTGAGAGGTGGCCTTCATACACACTTATTGCAGATACGGAGAAAAAAAAATATTAAAACAATTTCCTAATTGTGTTTTCTTTTTACCTTAGAGTTTTGGATTTAAATTGGTTACCAGGTTTTAAGAAACCTCGAAGTATTCTGTGTTTGAGTTCCAGTGTTTAACACTGCCATGAGACCAAGGAATGAATACACCAGGGAAAAAGGGAGCCCTCTTTTTGCCAGTTTTCCCAGTCTAGATCAGTTTTCTGGATTCTGTCAAGGGACTGTGCTGGTGACAGCCATTAACATACGCACACCTGATGTCATTAGTGTTTGGCAGGTGTGCAGTTCCTCTTCAGTGGCCACAGTGTTGATAACCCTGAGACTGGTGTGCTTCCCACAGCAGTCCATGGGAGTCCGGAGCTGCTAACAAGGAACAAGGTCCAGGTCTCATGAAACGTACCATATATTTCAAACCTACACACCAGGCAAAGTTGCTGAGAGAAATCAACATCAGTGGGCGGGCAGGGCCATACATCTTAATGTAAATTTACTCTCTCACGGAGTTTATGGCAGTGATCATGAAAGATGGAGTAGAGCTAGGTTGCCAGCAACCTTTTACCTCCCAGCAGGTAACATGAAGCTAACACACATTTAAACAGTTTTTCCTTCTGGAACTACAGTTGCTTGGAGAGATAGGTGCAAATATGCTTGACAGATAATGCTGTCAACACTGGCAAGCAGAGCTGCACTGAGCTGGAAGAGCAAAGTTCTGGAGCCAGTAGCCCCTGTGAAGTCATGGGGCTGGAATAAAGCTTGAATAGTCCAAGCTGTGCTTTACTGGTAGCTTAACATCTTCAAAAAGTGACCTCCCTGTGCCTCAGAAATGTAGCTGCTGTGGGTTAAAGTGCTGTCAGGCCCTATAGAAGGGGTGATGGTGTCCCCCATGGCAGTGAGACCTAGACTGGGTACACACTGACTACCCAGAGTGTGGAGCAGTCCATGTTACTGACACCCAGCGCAGCCAGTGGTGCAATACAGCCCAGGAAAAGGCTTCTCAAGGCTTTGCCAACCATTCTCCTTTGTATCCACCAGCCCTTGCCAAGCCCATGTTTGGCTTTAAGAATGTGACAGCCACTTGATGTCAAAGGCCAAAGAAGCCACTGTGGGTTTGGCCATCTTCTGAGAAAGGAGAATCAGAATTGTACATGTGAAATGTAAAATCTTCCTTACTTGGCCAGCTGCCCCCTGACCTGCTTACAGAGCGTCACAGGAGCATGGACTAGGTAGCTAACGGTGCCTAATCCAGTAGCCTTTGGGCTACTTTCCATACTTTGAGTATGGAATCTCTCCCCATTGTAGAGCTCTTGTAGTCATGCCTTATGTCTCTGCTAAACCCTGAGCTGCCACGTGCCCCCCCCATGCTTAGCAGCAGCGTGCTGTGACTCTGCCTGTACTCCACACTGCAGGGGAACAAACTACTGGGATTTAGGAAACCATGATCCCTATGCTGGATCTGACATGTGGCAAAGCAATAAAGTCCTTCCTTCGCATTATTGACATCCATGGGGTTGTCACACAGGTCCAGCCCATTACCGAACATATGTCTTTGAGTGCATGCAGACACAAACATCAGGAAAATAGCTTTCAGCTCAACCTGGATCCTCTCCCCAGGAATGTGATAATCCTGATCAGTTGATACTATGGACAGACTTCACTTACTTGTCAAGCAAGCTCTGCTGCTTGATGAAATGAACAAATCCACTTCCAGCCTCAGAGGGAAGTTTAACTTGCCCTTTCTTTATATTAAGCCTGCACTACCTCAAACTTCTACTGAAGTGTCAGCAGGTACATTCCAAAAATTACATCTGTAAAAATTCCTGCCTTCCCCTCCTGCTATTCTCTGTTCATCCATGTAGAATCTATTTCTGAAAAATAAAGTTATCTGCTAATAATGGTGATCTAATCTTTATTCTGAGGTTTGTCAATCTGCAGGGCTGGCTCTAACAGCCTGGGCAAAGTGATTACCACTCAGTAAAATACCAAAACTTGGGGCAGATCCACACTTTGTCCAGCTATTTTCCTCGAGGCTACTCAACAAAAGCAAAGATTTGTGCTGTGGGATTGTCCGGTCGTGTAGTAAAATATCCTAGATTTTTTCTCATAGTACTGTAAAAATTAGTTGCATAATATGCTGAAAATCTCAAACCTGTCTTTATTTGAAGGGTTGTGTCCACTTTTCACTTCTTCTTCTGTTGGTGACACCTTAATAAAATTTACAGCAAACATCAGCCTTGGCCAGCAACCAAGCCCCATGCAGCCGCTCGCTCACTGCTCCTCCAGCAGCATGTGGAGAGAATGGGATAAATCGGAAAACTCATTGGCTGGGATAATGACAGTTTAATGGGACAGAAAACGAATAAAATAATAACAAAGATAAAAGAATTCAAATATACAAAATAAGTGATGCTCAATGCAATTGCTAATCACTTGCTGACTGATGCCCAGACAGTTCCTCAGCAGTGGCCCCTGGCCAACTTCCCCCAGCTTCATATGCTGAGCATGATGCCACATGGTATGGAATATCCCTCGGATCATCTAGGGTCAGCTGTCCTGCCTCTGTTCCTTCACAACTTCTTGTGCCCCTTCAACCTTCTCTCTGGCAGGGTACGAGAAGCTGAAAAGTACTTGACTTAGTATAAACACTACTTAGCAACAGCTAAAACATCAGTGTGGTATCAACATTAATCTCGTACCAAAACCGAAACACAGCCCTGTACCAGCTACTAGCAAGAAAATGAACTCTATCCCAGCCAAAAGCAGGACACCATCCTTCAGCGAGACCATTCGGCTTTAGAATATATTTCACCCCAATTACATACCCTTCACCTGGTTCCTGCAGGAGACATTCCACTCTGAACACTCCTCAGCACTGCTCTGCCCCTCTCTTCTCAGGGAGGCTTGCAATACTGCTTTCCATGCTATTATGTTAGAAATCTCTCAATAGAAACAAAAATTCCTCATCAGGTTTGCTAAACTAGGAAAAGGGGTGGTGAGCACACAGATGTGGGAAGGTGTGGTGCATTCCTGCATCCTCCCAGCCCAGGATGTGTCCAGCACCGGCTTTCCTGGCTAACCAAACTGCTGTTGGCACTCAGAGATCCCCTCTGCACTGGGACCATGGTTATCTCCTGGGGGTCTGGAGTGGGAAACCTTTTTTCTGGGCATAGCACCGAGCTGCTCTGTGTTTCACAAGTCCCACTGCTGTAACAGGGGTGGGAAACTCATTTTTTAAGAGGTCAAATTTCTTTGTAGTTTTCTTTTGGGTTTTTTTTCCATCAAATAAAAATTACATCTCCAGTCTAAATGAAATAGAAATGCAGTGAATATTTTTTTTTTGGTCTGAATAAGTATAAATCTAGGTGTGATATTGTGTGCTTAGAGATTTCTGTTCCGGAGTGTTTTCCAGCTCTATGCAAATTTTAGTTTATAAATTTATTTAGTTTCTGTTAAATTCTGCAGGTTTATTTTATCAAGACAATCCAAAAATTTTTCAGAATGAGGTCTATTTATATGTTTCTACTATTAATAAACTATTTAATGATATATGCCAGATGGTACAAAGAGATGATCACTTCAACAACTAAATTTTCCAGTGAAGGCTATCCTACACTACTCCTGCATGACACCTTAAAACAGTTTTTAAGAGGGAAATTTATGATGATTTGAAAAGACTAAAACATATTGTAGGAAAGGTAAATCGATCTGTCTTTCAATTCACTTAATGCTATGAAACTCCATAGCTCTCCTCATTTCTACTTCTTAAAATATCAGGCAGTAAGAAAAGCGAGAAATAAATGGCTGCTGTTTAAGAAATTATGACTTTACTGAGGCTTCAGTTCTCCCCGGGGGCTGCTCAGTATGTAAAGCCAAAGTCAGTGGCTCAAGGAGGGTCTTGGCACCCGGTACATCATCCTGCCAGCAACAGGCAGGGCTCGACACAGACACTGGCACCAACACCACCTGAGCCCGAAGGCAGGAGGCAGAGCTGGACCAAGAGCACGTAAAGCCAAGAGGGATGTCTGGAGCCAAACCTGCTGCTGGAGAACTGCAGCACAGACTGCAGGATCAACTGAGGCCGAGAACATAGAAAACAAGCCTGCAAATAGGTTGTCTGCCTGGCCACCCATCATCTCACAAAATACACCAGATCCAGACTGGAGGTATGAGGTCCTTTGGATACAGAATGAAAACCCCATCAGTACAGCAGCTGCAGTCAGCAAAAGAAATTTAGCGATGGCATTTTATAGTGCAGTGCAGAAAATAAAAACTATTTTCCCCCCAAAGATGGATATATTGTAATCTTCCTTTACTACATATGGACTGCAGCTTGGATAAAGTTTATCAGAGGGCTGAACTGCTTGGTGAAACTGGATATGCACCAATTTAAAGAAAACTATTTTCAGACATTTATGGGGATGATAGCTATCTGTGAAAAAAATGGAACAGTAGCAAAATACACTAATCTGAATGGATCCCACTTTCCTATATGTATTGAGAATGTACCTGAGATTACTTGAAAAATCCTTAAAAATTGTTTGGGTGTTGTGCTTTCAATAAACGCAGAACTTTTTCTTCACTGATTTGTGTTCATCATATCCTGGATAAGAAAGTTAATGCTGTTTTTGCTGATTTGAGTAGTCCAATTTTAAATTCAAACCACACATACAAACCCATCTTTTTTAATAGAAAGTTTTAACTAAAATCAGGCAACAAAGACTTCATCTCCTGTGACTGAATATATGAAAGTTATATCCATAGCAGTCTATTATTATTTTCCCAGAGATAAAGTACTATGTTGTACTCATCCTCCTGTCACAGAATCACAGAATGGTTGAGGTTGGAAGGAACCTCTGATCAAGCTCAAGAAGAACCACCTACAGCAGATTGCCCAGACTCATGGCCATAGGGTTTTTGAATATCTCCAAGAATGGCGACTGCACAACCTCCCCGAGTAGCCTGTGCCAGTGTTTGGTCATTCCCACAGTGAAATGGTGTTTCCCGAAGTTCAGAGGGAGCCTCCTGGGTTTCACTTTCTGCCCATTGCCTCTGGTTCTGTCACTGGGCACCACTGAAAAGAGCCCTGCTCTGTCCTTTCTGCACCTTCAGATATTTATATACACGGATGAGATCCCCATGAGCCTCTTCTTCTCCAGGCTGAACAGCCACAACTCTCAGACTTTCCTCACAGGAGGGATGCTGTAGCCCCAGCATCATCTTTGTGCCCTCCACTGGACTCTCCTCTATGTCCATGTCTCTCTTGTATTGGGAAGCCCAGAACTAGACATAGGACTCCAAGTGTGGCCTCAATAGTGTTGAATAAAGCAGAAGGATCACCCTCTTCAGTCTGCTGGCAATACTTTGCCAAATGCAGCCCAGGATCCTGTTAGCCTTCTTTGCAGTGGGGGTATCTTGCTGACTCATCTTGAGCTTGGTGTCCACCAAGACCCACAGGTTCTTTTCTGCCAAGCTGCTTTCCAGCTGGGTGGTCCTGGCATGTAGTGGTGCCTGGAGTTGTTCCTCTTCAGGTGCAGGACTTTTAGCCTTCTCGTTGATCTTCATGAGGTTCAAACCAGCCCATGTCACCAGCCTGTTGAGGTCTCTGGGTGGCAGCACGTTCCTCTGACACATCAGCCACTCCCAGTTTTGTGTCATCAGCAAACTTGCTGAGAGTACACTTTATCCTGTCATCCAAATCATTAGTGGAATTGTGAACAGGGTAGGATGCACTACTGACCTCTGGGGTACACCACAAGTGACTGACCTCCAGCTGCACTTCATGCCCCCAATCACTACTTTCTGGGCATTGCCAAACAGTGAGTTTTCAACCCACCTCACTGTCTGCTCATCCAGCCCGTACCATCAGCTTCCTTATGAGGATCTTGCGGCTGTGCTCAAAGACTCACTGAAGTGAGGCAAAAATCCACTGCTCTCCCATCATTTACCAGGACAGTCACTTAATCACAGAAGGTTATCGAATTGGCCAAGCATGACTTCCCCTTGGAAAATCCATTCTGACTGCTCCTGCTGTCATTGGAGATGTTTGCCTCACCTCTCCTTATGCGTATGAGTCTGGCACCCTTGTCTTTGCATACATTCTTATTGCGACAGTACATACAACTAACATGAAATTTTCTGCTCGTCTTTTACTGCTGGTGATATTGTGTATTTCTTCTCATTTTCTTTATGTTGTCTTCATTTGTGGTGGTCTTCCCAGTTCCTATTCAGCATTTCTTGTATCTCTTTTATGTACCCAGCTACTTCAGAAAGAACACTGTTCATATTCAGCACATTTAAGGCACTACAGCAATGTTGCAATAAAGACTAATCCAGTTAATGAAATGGATCTTAGGTTGAATTACAACTGCCCAAGTATTAATGAATTTGTTGTACTGGTACACCACAGGATAGGTACAGATCTCCTTTCAAAGTGTCCACTTATGGGGCTGGCAATTACAGCCAGATGACAACCGCAGTTTATAAACTCATAACCAACACCCTGGGTCTTAAATTTCACTATGGCTTTCCATGTAGCTTATTGCTGTACAGTTTCTGTATTTTGCTTTCATTGTTCCCTCCCTGCTTTTTTTTCCAGACTGAATCTCATTTTATTGCCTACTTATACCTCTAAATTCTGCAGGTCTCTTTTTATTATTTTGCCATCTATCCTGGGTTTTGCAACACCTTACTATTTAGTATGATCTGTAAATTTAATTACTGTCATGTTTGCCAAAAACCATAAGGACCCAAGTCAATTATATGGCCAAAAAAAGAAAAAAAGAAAGCCTTTATTATGCTATAAATGCTCTGCTAAAAATCCAACTCAAAAAAGAAATATTATACATTTCTTGGCCTTCACAGAAGTAATTGCAAAGGGACCTAGATGTTTTACCCGTATCATTTGTGTAACTTAAAAAAAAATTAAAATGTGTTATTACCTAAGTAAATATTAAAGAGATGAAAAATAGCAACTTAATTCCCTTCTATGCAACTAAAATAAGACAAGCATTCATAGTCCACACTTTGCGATGACTTATAAATTAAACTTACCACAGTATTACTAAAGCAGAATTGCCTCAAATTGGTTCACATATTAAGGGCAAATGCAGACAACCAATTAATGATTGATTTTATTTAGTGTCTGGTTTTTAATTATTATTTTTCTTTTTTAGTATTTCCAGCATGTGTTATGTGTATAGCGCAATTGTCTAACGCCTCAACAACATTTGAGCCAAGTCTGTAATTCTATGTCATTATTATCTCTGAGCTATTATGAAACTGGTAGGAATTAGAGCAGAGCAACCTCCATCATTTGACCAGGAACAACAGCAATTACAATTTGGTCTCTGACTGAGGCTAGAACAGATAAATTGGGCTAGATAATTATTACCATTTCTCAAATTCATCATTAGCTGTAACTGCATTTCTAATGCAGAAGACCAGATTATTGGGCCTGACCATGATAGCTGCTCCTGACTTATGCTACAGCAACATTACTAAGCTCACTCCTCTTTAATCAGGCCTCTTGTTCTTAAAGAGCACCACCTGAGATACACTAATAGGTATTAACTTTTACAAAGTAATTCAAGACTTTGAAAACCCATTTTCAATGTTCAGCCTGAATACATGATTCTCATACTGTTCTCCATTGCAAGGGAAGAGAAAATCCCCTTTTCAAGTAAAACATATGCAGTATGTAATTTGGTTAATGAAAGTGCATAAATTAAGATGTGCAATTTAGCAAGTTATGAATGTGCCTTACCCCAATAACATCAATGTCTTGCCCATAAATTCAGAGTGCATGCAAATTTCTCCATGGAAAAGTTGATTTTATATCCTCGGTTTAACTATAATTAGGATTTATTTCCTCAGCTGATTTTGCCTGTAACTCTATTCCAAACCCCAGCATCTTACTGACAGAAAGATGCAAAGTTACGAGTGAGAGAGAAGACCAGCCAAGTGTTATGAGCTCAGGGCACTGGCGAACTGTCTTGGAAGCCTGAGCCCCTACAGCTGCTCATGTCAATGTCTGTCTGTCCTTCCAGGACTTTGGACAGGATGTAAGCAAAAGCACTCCCTTATTGCCTAGGATGTAAAATATAAGACTTAAGTGGCTTTATCCAGTTGCCCAAACGCAGGTATTCAGTACCATGTAAAAAACCCAAGGGTTTAGGTATCATTCATACAGGGCCCATGGGGATGACACAAGACCCCCTTGTGATTTGTGCTCCTCTATGGAGGCAACTGGATGGTCTAATGGGGACACCCAAAGGTACCATAAAGGGGGGTTGATGGCTGCACATAAAGCTTTCCGCAGTGCTCCAGACATCACGATGGCTGCAAAGTTTCAGAGCACTCAGGCACATCATTTTACACCTTTGGTAAATGTTTTTATCTACTTTTTTAGAAAGACATAACTGACACAGACATAGAATTAGCAAATTGTCCTAATCAATACAAGCGCCTACTATCAGCTTAAAAACTGCTAAGTGTTAATTATGAGACACCACAAACACATCACTCAGGCAGCTCCTCAGCAGAAGTTCCTGTGCTCCACTCAGCTCCCAGCCCACACTCCCTCCCTCTCTTCTCTGCTCCCTCCCTCCATCTCACCTCTCAGTTGGTAAAATTGCTTTTGTGAGACATTTATCATTCCACAGTTTCAAGTGTTTCACTTGAAGTTCTGCCCTTCAAACTCTCGAATGAAGTGACAGCTAATTTCTGCTCTCACCCACCTGGGTACTACGTAAACGGTGCTTCTCACTACAAAAGTACTCGAGGAGATTTCTCATGGACTTTGACTTGTGTATGTTTATTAGCCTCCCATGGAAGGCAGTACAGATGTTGGCCTGGGGAAACAGATTACCTAGGATGTGTGAGGGGGAAACTGTATAGAAAACTACAGCACAGTGTCCTCCAGGAAAGGAGATACTTTGTGGGAAATATGAAGTGAAATGGTATAGATGAGAGAGAGAGAGAGGGAGACACAGTGAAACCCATTAAAAACATGCACTGACTTATCATACACTGTCTTTCTGGAAGGTATTCATATGCCATGACAATAGGCATGATGATCAAGGTAGGTCACAGAAAGCTGTAAACTAAGCTCAGTCTTTCTTCAGGTACAACATGCTCTGGAGGGTCCTGGAGGGCTCTGGTGAGCTCAGAAGCTTGAGGAGCACCTGGGGATGGGCAATGGCCAGAGGCTGTGTGAGACCTGCCAACAGGTATTCACAGAGCACAAAATCAAGCCTATTTCTGTCCTTCATAGACAGGCACAAGATACATGAGAGACAATAGAAAAACTGGTGTGTTACAGAGTGGTCTGATGAAAATGCTGCAGCTGTCACTCAAATGTCTCCTCTGTGCTCAGAGACCCTCTGGCCGTGGTGAGTGGTTGTACTGAGCTGCTTCCATGTATGGGTTGCAGGAAAACTTCAGCATAAGCTGAGTTAAATGTGTTTTCAGAAATTAGCATCTAGGTGTAGCATGGGCAGAGCCACAGAAATGTTCTGTGACTTGCCCAGTTCTTCAGTTCTAACATGTAGAAGTTAGATGAGGTTTTGAAAGCCTCAGCCCTCCCTGCCACCTGTTGAGAAAATAAAAATGATTGCAAATGATTTATGCATTGAGAGAGCTAACTTGCTTGGTTTTATAGATAACAATATTTTAGCTATTCTAATTATAAGTGGTAATTAGGCAGCTGGACCAGATCACTGTTGGAGTACAAACACCTGCTTATGTGTTTCCAGCTGTTCTCCACTGGAACTATTAACAAATACCTTGCATAGACATTTTGCAGGCATTTCAAGATCACCACCATTTTCTTTCTCATTTCTGAAGAACAGGTTGTGCTCTAGAGCTTTCTAGGGAAAGCTGGGGCAATGATAGCATTTAAGAATTCACCATCCTTTCATTCTTTTATATAATCACTTTTCACACCTGAAGGAAACATAGCATGAAAAGGAGACAGAGGTAGTAGATAATGAAAGGACAGCTTAATTCAAATGGATGAAGGCAGTTTATTTATTTCTAAATGAGAGAAGATGCCAAAAGTCTGCTGTAAATCTGAATGTCAAAATTGCTCAGAGCTCAGTCTACCTCCACAGCAGCAGCAAGCCTTATGTGCAGCTTTCTGTTGCTTACAACACTATTCACAAATATTTCTAAGTAAAGATTGCAGTTACCTATTATCCTGGTTATTCCAGAAGTGCTCAGGGGCTGGCTGAAAGCAGAGCCCTGTTGTGCCAGGCTTTGAACAAACAAAGCCACAGAGACAGCCACTGTCTCACTGGCTTGGCTTCGCTATTGTTTTGCTGAAATGCAATTTAAAATGTGATGCAATTCTCCTGGCTATTAAAAAGAGGAGAAAATACTGTGTCTTGATTTGTGCCAGTTTGTTAGATGGGTTTAGGGCAAGCAAATACAAATGAAGCTACATATTTTTGCATATTTAGGACAAATGTTTAGTTAAAACCAGTAACTGATGTAAGACACACCATTCATTTGAGGTTAGAAGCACTTATTCAGAGAGCTTCAAGTGGGGAAGTGATGGAGGTGTTGGGGAGGGATGGTGATGTGCCTGAATGACTTACCATTTGTTCTGCCCCAGGGAGACCTCTCGAACATCTCAAGTGAAATCCCTGCAAGTCATTTCTTCACTGAAATACAAATATTTTTCTACTCTTCTTTTGTATTGGGACCAGTTGGCCTGGTACTGAAGGAGAACAACATCAGTGTGGCTAGATCCCACCTCTCTGACATGCCTCCCAGAAGTGTCCCAGCAATGCATCTTTCAGAGATGGTCCCGTGTTTCCCTGAAACCAGCAATCCTATGTGCTAGCATGACTATGAGCACTGTATTTAAGAATTCTAGAATATGCTAAGATATATTTAAGAATATCTAGAATGCTAGAATATGAATATGAGCAGTAAAGATCAGGTTCATGGCCACCTTCAGAACCTGAATACATCTATGGGACCTGATAAATTGCATCCTAGAATCCTGAGGGAATTGGCTGATGTAGTTGCCAAGCCGGGGGCCTCTGGTGGTCTAGTGGTTAGGGTGCAGGACTCTCACCACTGCGACCCGGGTTCGATTCCCAGCCCCCCGGGCAGATGGAGCTCGTCAGCCCTGTAAGGCAATCCATCTAAGAGAAGGTCACTCTAAACAAACCTACGTCCTGG
>NW_016690212.1:2904467-3031339 GCF_001604755.1 Lepidothrix coronata
CCCCCGGACCCCTCTCCCCGTGTGGTGACCGCCAGAGCCCAACAGCGCCCCCTGCCGGCCACGACAGAGAACTGCAGGCCCTGCACCTTCAGCGACCCAACAGCGCCCCCTGCAGGCCACAGTTAGGACTGCGCTAAAGGACAGGGAAGTGTTCAGTCAGGTCCTTTTTGGTTTTTTCCTGGGACTACTGTCTAGTTTTTTTGTGTTCTGTTACTGGTTTTGCCAACATACATATATCTTTTAATAAAGGTTTGTTATTTCTTCTGTTTTTTTTTCCCACACTTCCTCGATTAAAGCCCCTTAATTTTGAATTTACAATTGCTGAGAGGAGTTCGGTCTACCTTATCCTCTTCAGCAAACATCCCAGTCTCCTCAGACTGAGACATCATGGCAGTCAAGTGAAGTCCCAGGTGACTGGGAGAGGGGAAACATTTTACCCATATTTAAAAAGGATAGAAAGGAGGACCCTGGAAACTATTGACCTCCTAGAAGCTCTACTAAGGCACATGGAGGATAGGGAGGTGATTTGGGACAGCCAGCACAGCTTCACCAGGGGCAAGTCCTGCCTGACCAATCTAACGACCTTCTATGAGGGAGTCCACATCAGTGGACAAAGGAAGGGCTACAGATGTCATTTATCGGGACTTCTGTAAAGCCTTTGGCATGGTCTCCCATGACATCATTTTCTCTACATTGAAAAGAGATGGACTTGATGAGTGGACTATTAGATGTATAAGAAACTGGTTGGATGGTCACATCCAGAGGGCAGTTGTCAATGGCTCAGTGTACCAATGGACATCAGTGACAAGTGGTGTCCCTCAGTGGGTTCTGTACCAAGACCAGTGTTATCTAATATCTTCATTACTGACATAGACAAAGGGATTGAGTGCACCCTCAGCAAATTTGCAGATGCCACCAAGCTGAGTGGTGTGGTTGACACACCTGAAGAATGGGATCCCATTGAGAAGGAGCTGGACAAGTGCAAGAAATGGGTCCATGGCAATCTCATGAGGTTTAATAAGACCAAGTCCAAGGTGCTACTCCTGGGTTAGGACAACCCCTGGTATCAATACAGGCTAGGGGATGGACAGATCAAGAGCAGCCCTGCCAAGGGGACTTGGGGATGCTGGAGGATGAGAGGCTGGACATGACCCAGCAGTGTGAGTTCACAGGCCAGAAAGCCAAACGTGTCCTGGGCTGCATCAAAACAAGGGTGGCCAGCAGGGTGAGGGAAGGGACTCTGCCCCTCTGCTCTGCTTTGGTGAGGCCCCACCTGGAGCACTGCATCCAGCTCTGAGGTCCCAAGCATAGGAAGGACATGGATCTGTTGGAGTGAATCCAGAGGAGGCCACCAAGATGATAGGAGGGATGGAGCACCTCTCCTATGAAGAAAGGCTGAAAGGATTGGGTTTGTTCAGCCTGGAAAAGAGAAGGCTTAACAGTGACCTAACTGTGCCCTTCCTGTACCTGAAGGGGGCCTACAGGAAGGATGGGGAGGGATTTCTTACAAGAGCATGTAGTAACAGGACAAGGTGGAATGGATTCAAACTGAAAGAGCGTAGGTTTAGATTCAGTATTAGGAAAAAATAGTTTACTGTGAGGGTGGTGAGGTACTGGCATGAGTTGCCCAGAGAAACTGTGGATGGCCCATCCCTGCAAGTGCTCAGGGCCAGGCTGGATGGTGCTCTGAGAAACCTGGTCTAGTGAAAGGTAGAATCCATACCCAGGACAGAAAGTTTCTCTTGGTTTGGACGGCAGGGCACCAGAACGGTGTGCCTGTGATGGCTCAGTCACAGCTGTTCCAAGCCATGGAGAAATCATTACTCTTCTCTGTGCCATAGGCAAGAACAAGGCTTGAGATGACCAGAGAGGCAATTTTTAGGACGACAAAACTCACTGCAAATCATCACTTTTCATTACTTCTTAAAATATCTGCCAATGACACAATATCACGATACAGCTTTTTAAAATCTCTACCATGCAATTTCTGGCACAACGGTGACCCTGGCAAGTTTCTCAGACAGCAGGATTTTGTTCAATATCTCTCTTCTGTGTATCAGTTTGTCATGAAATGTTGAGCATGTGTTGTTTAATGTCAGACAGAAGCACAGCTTGGCTACTGCTTATTCTCCTTCACCATTTCCCTTCTCATCAAAGCCTGCTCATTTCCTGAGCAAGTGTTCATTTCATCTGTGTGCTTGCAGTAAGCACTGATCAAAATCTACCCATTCGAACAGAACCTCTTGAGAAAAACCAACACAATTACAATTTTATGACTAATGAATTTAAAATTACCCCAGGAGAAGTTGCTGGCAACATCAAAAGGAAAACCATGATGTATGATGACTTTCTGTTTACCTGCCTTTGCAAAGCATGTTGGGATACATCCTCTAGCAGAGATATCATCTCCTTTGGGATTATGGAGGAAACATACTAAACACTCACTTCAGATTTAATAGAGAAGGAAGCTTTTCCCAGGTAGCAAATCTCATATATATAAAGTACTTGTCTGTAGCCACCAGAAGCAATGATTTTTGTACTTGTGAGATTTCTGTATGTTTTAATTCCTTCAGCACAAGGAAAAGTGAAAATGTTTTGGCTTTGCAAGATCCAGGAATACAGGCATCTGTGCCACTGGTGAAAGATGAGTTCTAAATATAACCCTCGCAGAACTAGAGAGGGATATCATGACAAGCAAAGATTTTTGTTTTCTAATAACAAATGGCAGCTGGATTAAGACATCGGGTCACCCATACCTGGAGCATTTACTCAAGTCTTTCATTTCCTAAAGTTCAACTGGCAGCAACGGCCTCTGTTTATTTTGATGTCTCTGGTATTAATCCTTGTGGTATGCAATAAATATTCTTTTTAAAAATGCAGTTCAAACTATTCATCTACCAAAAATATTCAGTTCTGATAGTCTGCAAAGTATTCAAAGTGTCTTGGAGTCATGTTACAAATTATCTTCCAAAAACATCTGTGCTTAAATTGCCCACTAAGGTAACACACGCTGCTTCCTATCAACAACTTCTGCAAATTGCTTTCTTGCACTAAGAAACCAAAATCACAGAAATGCCAGTTATTCCATGAAAGACATAGTGAAAACACATTTTGGAAAATGACACTTAGGTAATAGAGCTTTATATATCATTGTGAAAAAAATATCAGTTAATCAACACCAGAAGTACCAATTTCTATCCTCCATTTAGGTGAAATTTCAGCTGCCTAACTCATTATCAGCTTTCAGCAATGCCTGCTCATCAGTTGCAGTCGCATTAGACAAAATACAATGCATCCGATATGGCAGTAATTAAATCATACTCCGGGGAAGAGATAACAGTGAATTATAAGATATCGTGAGAAGTGATAATAATTACTCCATAAGGCCTCTATTTTATTAGGGCTTAAATACTTTTAAGACTTTTTAAAAAATATTTAATTTGAAAAAAAAGCTGCTAAAGATAAAAGTAAGCAAAACCTAAATGCTGTTAATCTTAACCATCACACACATCTCTGGCACTATTGCACCTCTTTTGTTTTATCTTTAGCCCCAAAGTGCTTTAGCTTGTCTCTGCAGGCCATTGGATTCACCAAAATTGAAGCAGACACATGACTCTGTTTAATTGATTGTGGCTGAATAGCTCTTGTGCAGATGAGAAGCTTGACCAAGGCCAAGAACACTGAGCCAAAGGGAGAAGCTCCACCAGGGAATGGATTGAGGAGCCCAAAATCTAGAAAGGGGATCTAAAGTACAGACAGCAATAAAGAGCTAAGAAAATCCAGAGTTTGGGAGATGGAACCAGAGGCCAAACTTGACATTTCTAAGTAAAATTTAAGTGACTGTAATCTGCAAAAAGGATGAGACTTGTCTTGAGTCTCAGCTCCACTGAACAGCACTGGATCTCTGGGATCTGCACCTGCATTCAGGATGCCAGTAGGAATTATGAGTCTCATCCTGCTCTGATAGTGTTAGTTATTTGGGAGTTTCATTTCCTCTTGGTTTCTTTCAAAGCAACAGTAAATGCCTAAGGTAATCTGAAAATTAGATAAGACATTCCTACTCATGTAATTTACTCAGTGTTCTAATATAAAGCAACTACACTGGATTCATATTATTATTTGATATTTTATACAAAATGTAAAATGAATGTGAAAGAAAAAATACATGTGTCTTCTGACTATGTTTATTGGAATGAACTCAAGAAGCTCAGATCTTAATATGCCTCTTTTGGTCTTTTTCACAGTCTTTTTGTGCTAAAGAAATCGGACTTGACTATTTCAAAGATCTAGAGCCCTTAAGACATTTCCCACCTTTTCTTTCTCTGGTACAATGGGCAATTTGTGACCTGAACCACACAACTCCTGGACAAGCACTTTGTGACCCTGGTGATTCACTACCACTGACTCTGTCAGCTTAGTTTAAAATCACTTCAATTAGCATTTCAGTGTGAGATGATTCCCCTTACATGGTAAACTCTGATGCAAATAATACATTTTGCTCTTCTGCTGGGTCATCACTTACCCTGAATAAATGTCCTTGTACACTTTGATTATCCATCAGACCCTCTAATTCTTTGGTTGTTCAAAGGTAAAAAAGGGTAAAAGCAAGTTAGCACAGATAATCCCAAAAATGTGTAAGAAGTGTTTCTCCAGTTGTTTGCTTTCCAGCTTTATGAAGTAATGTCTTTCTGTGTGACTCTTCACACATAATTTAAGTGCATTTTCAACCTGTAAAGACCTGTTAATTCAAAACTATACCATCTTCTTATGAGGAATTGAACTCACCTAACCCTCTTCTATAACAAATACAAATAGAGAGAAACTTAAAATGAAAGAAAATATAGTAGAGTCCAAACAGGGTTGAATACGGGGTATTAAATTAACAAAAATTCCATGCCCTTAATTTTTTTTTTTTTAAGAATATGAAAGAAATACAGCAGACTTTCTTCTGAGGTTCTCCTCAGGAGACAAGCATTTTATAAATCACATTCCCCTGATGATACAGCAGCATTTCACAGTGCCAGCAGTGAGGATGTATCTGGCTTATTAATATGGCATGATAATAGGTAAGTTCTAAAATGAGCACACCATTGTGTAGGTGTAACTCTGTGCAATACACCAGCACCTATAGTGACAGCATTGACTATGCCATGAACTGCAACATTAGCCAAGTAATGGACATCCAACAGGTGGGGTCCAAAGTGGGGGCAGCACCTGTCACAACCGAGGTGTCAGCTGTGGGAAAAAAATTCCTGCTTTCAATTTAAGAAAATGGCAAAAAATACCTGCAGGACAAGGAAAGTGCAGCAAGAAGTTCTTTATTGCAGCGCTGGCTGCAATCCCAAGTCCCATGGCATGGAGAAGCACATCAGCGTTTGAAAAACGCGCTCTTTTTGTACCCTCTTGGTTACATAAGCTGTTAAATATTCAGCAGGTAATAGGTATTTTAACTTAAAAGGTAATTTTTCGAACTCAGGAGGGGGTATTACCCTCCCTCCTGATTGATTGATGACATACCCCTCTGTACATGTACAGGGGGGTCTCTCTGCACACAAAGGCCGGCCATGTGGCCGAGGTATATTTTTCCATTTTTATATTTTCCCTATCTCGACCGCAACATTTCCCTGACGTCAGGCCCAGATGGGGCCTTTCACCTTACAGCCTCCATGAGGCACCCAAAAAAACCTTGGAATTAAATGGAAGAAAAGAAAATTCCACCACCCTCTGTTTTCCACTAAATTCATTTTGCTTATAATAAAACCAGATTATTTATTTCTCATATCAGCCAAATGCTGTCTTACCTCCACAGTCAGTGTTTTGATGCCAACTGTGGATCTATGTGCACTAGGAGCACTTAGGCTCTTCTTAGCTCTACAGCTACACCAGGCAGTTTTCTGACAACTCTGAGGAGAGACACACGTCTAACACTGTCAGTAATACAGAGCCATGCATACTCATGCTGGGTGCTGTGGACACTCCTGGAATGTACTTCTCTCAAAGGGTCCTCCACTGTCATCTAAAAAGTATTTACATTTTTTTTTTTAAAGTAGTGATGCTGTTCTCTAGGCTCATGCATGATTCCAAACTGCTGTAACTGCACTAGATGTTAGGCCATCAAAATGCATTTGCAGCTGAAGACATGGTCATTGGTTGGCCCACACAGAGAATAATGAAGTATTTTAAATTCTGAGGAGATGAACAAATTTTTTTTCACTCCTTAAACAGACATTAGAGAAGAACCAGGAAAAGATGGGCATAGCAAAGACTGGGTGGCTCATACACAGGTATGCACAGATGCTGAGGTTTGTTCCTCACATTTCTTGGACATGCTCATTTAATGACTGTTTAGAAGCACAAGTATCAAAATGCAAAGAGAAATCATTTGCTTGACTATTTTTGACTCAGGAAACTTCAAAAGAAAACCTGATCAAAGCAGCACAGATAAATGTCTGTAATATTACCCTGACTGATCTCTTTCTGAATTGCCAACATACACATTACGTGCTATCTGAGCGCACCCTTCTGCCTTAAGTAGATCTAATATATATTCATACATACTTTCAGATTGTCAAATCTGATTTTTCCCTACTCTTTTTTCATTAAATACATACTTTCCCCTAACTGATACTGAGTTGCATTCACTGTTCTGGGAAGATCTCCAGATCAGAAGGACTGGGGACTGAATGGAATGCTGACTGCATTGCTTGCAGCAGATCACATTTGCCCCTGTGCCCACCCTGCACACTCTACAGGAATGGATTCATCATTCAACTATTCAAATGTGGCAGGAAGAAGACCTCATTCAAACATTTAAGTCCTAACTGGAATTTCTACTCAGGACCTTTATATTTTGAGAGGGGTTATGGATGACACATGCATTAACACATTTATCTTTTTTTGGATATGAGGCATCAGGTAGCAACACTGATGTGGGGTGGGTGTGAATTTTCACTTGCAAATGAAATCTCTGTCGTTTATTGCCAGTGACTCCATACCACTGATTCATGTTTTCCCTATTTTCAAATCTTCTTTTAATTTTTAAATGCCAGTCTATCTGAATTCTCAGTCCCACTTCTGTCCAGTTCTCTACTTTTACAACTCTTCCTTTTTCGCATTTTATATTAACTCTGGTAGCAGCTGTGGTTCGAAGCTGTGGTGGTTATCCAGCATGGGCCTGTTATCCGAGATGGCTGGGCAGGTTGCAGCTCTGGCCCACAGCTCAGTGGAGAGTACAAGCTACTTTGTTTTCTCATCCCTCTGCAATGCTCTAACAAATAAAGCTGGGCTTCCAAATGGGAACCTGTTTGTGATGTTGAGAAGCAGAAGAAAACCCAAGCCCAAGCATATGAATCACATCTGCTTTTACCCCAGCAATGAGCAGCAGGCTGGAGAGGGGACTGCCAGGATGCATTCAGCAGATTTAACACATGGAGGGAAGCTCAGGTTTCTCCTTCATAAGTAAGATCAGCCATGGCTTTCCATACCCTCCTCCGGAGTGCATGGAAATAGCATCTCTTCCCCCTCCTCCCCAGAGCAAGGTGCCAAAATCCGTCTCTTTGAATCCCTGTTGCCAGCCAAGCTGTGCCAGCAAGTGTCGCTGTCGACACTGCTTTGCACCTGGGCAGCCTCACAGGCAGGGCATTTCCCCAGCATGCCTGGGGCTTTGGTGGGCCCCTTGAATCTCAGCTCCCTTGGTCAGAAAGGGGTCAGCTGAGCATTTGTTCCACATGTGACCTAAGCTTTGTCCTCTACATTTGTGCCTGTACCCATCTCCCTTCATCAAAAACAAAATGAACATCACCAGAAAGGCTCTTGTGTTCAGGTGGCTATAGTGGCTGGTTCTGGGATATGTGGATTGTCAGTCAAAGGCTAACAAGGTTTGTTGGCCAAATCATGTCTTATTTAGTGAATTTCTGGGCTAAATGTTCTTTCTATGGCTGCAGGCCAGCTTGGTATGGCTGCAGGCCAGCTTGGTATGGCATTGGGTTCTGCCCTTGCCTGTTCATCCGTGTGAGAGCAAGGACTGCACCTTTCTGCCAGATCAGTGGCAGGCCTGCCATTCCCATCCCCAGAGGGAAGCTCTGCCTTCTGTGAAGCACCGAGAATTTGAGCCCAGTCCCCAGCTGAACTCAGGGGTGTGCTGGGCTATTCTTGTCAGCATCAGCCTTGTTTTACTTGGAAAATGAACATTAGATAAAAAGAAAACCTGACACCTTATCTTCCAAGTCTCACTGTTTACCTTAGGTTCAAATTTTGGGTTTTAATCATCTCCCACGTAAGATAAGTTTCAGTCAGGCAGAAGCAGTAACTTTTTATTTCTGTTGCAAAGTTGCTGGAACACTTTCAGGAGATGGAAAATTGTGACAGCCAGGGCTAGCCCCTGTGCAGGGGCCAGCTGGAGGCAGCAGGTTGCTGTGGGACCTGTGCAAACAGAGGAGCACAGCCCCTGGCTGGGGCCAGGACAAACCTGTACCCAGTCTGTGGCCTTCATGTGATCCTGGGGTTCTTTATTTTGCTGTTCTGCAATGGAGTTTTCCTAGTCATAAAATGAGGATAAATGACATTTTTGCAGATGTCCAGCTACACATGCATAAACAGCAGTCAGCACTCTTGGCCCTCCCCTGCACTTCATTAATACGTATTTTAAAGGTGGCATTAACATTTGTTTACTGCCTCACTCCCACTCTCCAACACTTTCGTGGACCATCTTCAATATAACATTTCTCAAAATCGTCTTTCTTAAAGAAAACTCCTTGCTTTTCAGGGAAGCACAGACAGGCTTGTGGGTTGCTGCAGTCACTCTCATCCCCACATTCCCCACATCCCCCACATCCCCTCAGTTCCCCACACCACCAACTGCTTGTTCATATGGGGCCATACCAACTGAGCGCATTTGTTCAAATCTCTAAGCTCCCAACGAGGGCTATTTATCAAGCTTACAAGATTCAAAACTGCAAGACCCTGAATTTCATAGTCATTTGCAACGTCAGAAGCTGCTAATGGCCCATAAAATTTAGCAACTTCTCCATAAGCTGCTGGTTAATGAAAAATCGGTTAAATAGTTCACAGATCAGCTGGCACGGTGCCCTCAGATTCAGGGGATGCTCTCCCTGGCAAAGGTTACATTAACTGAGCTGGGGAAGCAGAAAGAGGAATTGGGGCATTTTGCCAGAGGCTGTGCCTTTTCCTGGGTGGGATGAGGGCAAAGAACCCCTGCACCAGCCATGCAGGATGGGACCCCTTCAGTCATGCTGCTGAGCACTCCCAGGCACTGCCCCAGTGCAGGTGTCCAAGCTGCCGCTGCCGTGATTAAAGTCAGGCTGCATGATAGGGGAGGAGTTCAATTTAGTGAGGCAGTTTTGTAGAGATGGATGCACACTATAATAGAATCCCTATTCTGATTTTGAACTGAAACCACAAGGCAGAGCTGAGTTTCCCCTCTCTGGGGCAGCTGCACACTGAGCAATGGGCAGTCCCTGCCTGCACACTCCTGCAGCTCTTTGGGTTATGGGGGCTGAGCAAAAGGACATCACAGCACTTAGATGGCCTCCCACAGAGCCTATTTTGCCTTGTGTTGCCCCTGCTGCTGTTGCTGCTGTTGTTGCCTCTCACAACCGTGCCTGTACCTTGGGCCAGTTTCACATGATGCACTCACTGTCTGGTGTTGGGGAGCAGAACTCTGGCTTCAGCACAGAGCAAGGATTTGGCACTCGTACCGAGGAAGCAGTCTGATGTCAGCACAAATTAACGCTGCTCACCGTACTGACATTGCAAGGCCTCAGCTGTCAATGCTGGCATTTATGATGCTGTGTATTTTAACTAATTAGGCACTCACAGCCCAGCCGGTGCAACCCATCCATCTTACAAACACTGGATGTTTTTGCACTGGCATATGCTACAATAATGAGAATCAATGTTGCTAATGACTTTGCAGAGCCCATTTTTCAGTCACCTTTGCAAATCCACATTATGCTGGGAACACAGAGGAGAAAACACTAGCTTTAAAAGGCCAAAGGTGCATTTCTGCAGGACAAACCCTAGACTTAGCTTGCTCTGGCATGGGCAGAGCATTGTGGCAGAGGAGCTGCTCCCACCAAAGCAGACATGCAACTCTGAGAAAGCAATTCCAATTGCAGGCACTAGAACAGATGAGATTTCTGAGGTTAGAGACCTTAAACATGTTTGACTGAATTTTCTCACAGTCAGTCTTTCTTTTCTCTGGGCAAGCTTTCAGGTTTTCACTGTTAGTGAGTAGCTGCCCGTTTTTCTCACTCCAATCTGCAAGTTAAATCTTTCTCCTTTCCCTGGTGGGGGAGCAGACATGGGGCCAGCCTATTGGGTGGTGAGAATGCTGGCTACCTTTCAGCATTAGGGGCTTGGAAAAGCATCAGCTGCCTGCAGCAGTCAAGGGAAGAGAATTCCTTCCATCGCCTTCTAAAGTGCCATCCCCTCCTCAAGAGATTTACCAGATGTTCTGATTAAGGCAGTTCAATTGCAGTGTTTAAAAGCCTTTTCCACCTGCTCCCCTCAAGCTCCTCTCTGCAGGCAAGAGTAGATCTAATTAAAAATTCCTTCCTGCTGTGAGAACTCCTCCCTCACCTTTCCAGAAACCGGGTTGTACAGACACCCCTTGGGACTGCTCTGCAGAGGCTAACTTCTTTCCCTTTTGTTTTTTCTCCCCTGCAGTGGAAATCAAAATTTAGGGGACTTAAACCTGGGCAGCACAGAAGAGAACAACTCCTTCCCAAAGCTCTTTCTCCAGCACTGACCCCCGGCCCTGCCTTGGATAGTACCTGTTCTAGGTCTTTTCATCAGTCACCACCCCCTGGAAATGCTCTCAGAGTGTAGGGAGAAGTCTGCAACCCCACAATCCTTCCCCACCCAGCGTGCAGCCTGACTCGCCAGAGTGGAAACATCATGGCAGTCCCCAGCTCACAGCAAAGCCCCCCACTCTGGTGGTGGGGTCTTCAGAGACCAGGATCTCACTCTAGCTGGCTCCTTTGGGGCTGATTCCGAGGGGAGGGACCAGGCTCTGTGGAGGGCACAAAAATGTAGCATGAGAGCAAGGGAAAGAGATAACCTAGGTGCAAAATTGCTGGTACAAAACTCAGACTACTCTTGCACTCGTAGGGGCTTCCCTGCTCTAGTACTGTCAGAAGAAGAGCTCTGGCCCTTCCTTCTTGCAGAGCCCCAGGGCTCTGATGGACAAATAAAGAGATATAAAGGGTACTACCTCTCTTGCTGAAATAAATGGGTATTTACCCTGAGTCAGAGCATACAGGGAGACCACTCTATAAAGCCCTCCATGCCCATCAGTACCTTTAGTCTCATATTCCAACAGAAATTAGACATAGGTTTGCTTTAGACTTGGCCTGGAGATCCTGGCTCTTTGCCTCTGAGGGTCCCTGTGGCACAGAGGGGGATCTGGCAGAATCAGTAAAATGCCACCCTTGGCCTTGAGCCCCACTACCGCCCCAACCCACAGCCAAGTAGCCCCTCACCTCCACTCACATCTGCTGGTGCCTGCTCACTAGCTGAGTCTCCATTTCTATTTCTCTTGACAGGCAGACTTCCCTGAGCTGCCCACCAGCTGCTGGAACAGCCTCACCTCTCCTTGAAAAGGCCAAGATAGAAAATCTTCTTAAGCAAATCCTCTGCTGATAAGTGCTATTCAGATGATAGGATTAATATTTTCCCTATTTTGGAGGCACTCAAGCGTGCAGGTGAATATATGCCCATTTAGCATGTTTTTGAGCAGTAAATATGCTTTCCCCCTCCAAAGGGCTCTCTGCCTTTTAACCCTCCCTGGATGACTAGATGCAAGCCTGGGATTTTACTGTCACAGGACTCAGCGGAGCCAATCCCCATAGTAACGGGGCATCCACGCATGAATCCAGAACTGCAGCAGGTCCGAGCACTGCAGTGTTCAGTCTAGGCACATATATATCAGGGTATACACATGCATAAATGTATACATATACAACTAATCTGTGCTTACTCAGCCAGTACAGGATGTGCCCAAGACAGGTAAATGCTGGTAAGAATGCAACCCCCTTGATGTGCAGAGCTTGCACACATGCTGTGTCCAGAAACCATAAAAATGGCTGAGGAATTGGACACTGCTCCTTCAAACATGCCTATCACAGCCCTAAAACGATCAGAGCATGATTTCCCAAGTTCTGTTGTTCAAACAGTTTATATTTGTATATTTTCCTCAAAAACCAAAATCCTTTAAAATGGGACCTGCTGTAGTCTTACCATTAATTTTCCTGGAAGGGTTACAAAACTGTGCAGCTAGCACCACTTACTGGCAAAGCTACAGACACAGGCGTTCAACAATTTTACTTCGCAAGCTTCTCGCGCAGAAATGCAGAACACAAATCTTAGTGATAGTGTTTGAATAAAAAAAACAAATGTAGGACATGATTTCTCCCTTTCCTGGCTAAAAAAAAATACAGAAAATTGACATTCTTTTCTAAAACAGCCTCCAGATAGCTTCCAGTAACCACAGTCCTTGCAATATAGAGCTATAAACTTTGACTCAATTCATATCTTTGCATGCGGATAACACATCTGCTTTCAGTCCTATCTCTACAGCAATGGGCAAAAGTCAGTGGCCAGTTTGGCAGCAAGGGAGGTGGGTCTGCATCTTTTCTTTTGATACTTCAGAGGAGTGGTGTGTGTCACTCAGATGCATATATATATTTTATATATTTGTGTGTTTGTTCATCTGCCACAGATATGGGTGGGCAACTGTGTTCATCATTTTTAAAATCCCAAGACAAAAGAACCCTAATTTTAAACCCTTAAGGAAACCAACCCCATTTTGAGACATCCTCCTCCCCCAAACTCTTCCTTGTGATTGATAAGCTGACGAGTGGCTTCACAGTCCCACTTGTGGGGCAGCTGCCTTCAAAATTATTAATGCTTCTTTAATCATGGCCAACAGTTTCTGCTTCTTAACAGAGGGTCTTTACAGCCACCCTCTAAGCTGTCTCCTCCTTCAGTAGCTGTGATTTATTTGGGAAACAAAGCATCAGTTCAAAGGCACTGCAGTGACTTCAATGCAAAGATCTGTCCCTCTGTTGCACTTGCCTGCTTCTCTGGTTTTGCTTTACAAACCCCTTTTCTTCCACCCTATGCTGTCTGTATTAGACTCATTTATTTAAATTCAGAAAAAGAGGGTAATAGAAAGGAAAAAGGTTAAAGCTTCTGGAAAGCTTTTGCTTAGGACAGAACTTATCCCAGTTTTGTAATCTTTTAGGCAGCAGCTTTACATGTTGTTTTAGACCAACATGCATAAAGGTGGTCCACAGCCACCTGCTCTCCAGCCTGGCTGGACCTCTGCACCCTGATTATGCCCACTCCACAGGGCATTAGTCACGGTGCAAGTGCATTACTTTTGTTCTCTAACTGGAAAGGGATTTTAGGTGCCTATTCTCCAATAAATGTGAAAAAGTCACATTTTAGAGCTTTGTCATTTAGAAGAATCATCTTGAAAAAGAAGATTCATTAATTAGTTACACTGGCAGTCTCTTTAATTAGGCGTTGCTGAGTAGCTTCAGTCTTTGTGATCTTTAGCATTCCTAGCTTGTTATACTTTATTTACATATTTTTTTGGACACGTACGTAATTTCTAATTAACACTGTAGAGTCTACTCCAGTTATTGCAAGATTTCACGTACAGCAGATCTTTAGACATGCTTTCTGGATATATGCTGAATTTAAATTATTCCTTTAATCAGACCAGAAAACCTGCATCCTTGTGTTGGGGTACAAGAACACTCATCAGAGACATCCAGGGGAAGGTAATCTAGTTTCCAGGAGGTTTCAGTATGGGAGCAAATGAAAGGCACTTACAAAATGAAACCTTTCAAAAGACATTTCTGTCAGGAATTTTAAAAAGAGAATTTGCCTGCAGGGAAATCCTCTGACAGCAGGCTGTCAAAGGCACATCCCACTAGGGTGGTCTGCAGGAGAGAGCTGAACAGCACAGATTGTGTTGGGATTTCAGGAGACTCAGACAAGTGCAGTGTTTCTTAAAGGAAGCAGAAGCCTTGTATCCTAATGGAAGAGCAAGCATTCATATATCAGACGTAAGCCACAGCCCTTGAACAATAAATTTTAGCAAGGCCATACGTGAGAAAATAGGAGTGTTTCTCTACTTTTGTGGCATACCCCTGTACTGAACACAGCAGCACTTTAAAGAAAGGGTCTTCTTTTCTTCAAGCTGGGACCCTCTTCTGTACTAGTTTGGCCACGTGCATTTTTTTTAATGCCTCCACCTTTATATCCAGTTTCTGTCTATCCAATTTCTATTTTTAGAGGCAGCAGAGAGGATATTTTGCAAGGGACAATACTGTAGAGACAGAGAAGTTGTACAGAGGACAAGAATATCATGTCTCCTTCCTGTCTAGCTTATCTGATCCTACCAAAACTCTGTCTTATTCTTTCTAGGTTACTCTGATCTATCAGCCCCAGTGTTATCCATCAGTGTAGTACTCTCTGGTCTTTACACTTATTGGTAATGGTGATCAATATACAACAATCACAGCATCTTTCTGAAAACTCTGTGCTGTCTGTTTCTCAAGATTTGCTCCCACTGCTTTCTGCAGATTTAACCTTTTCTTTCATAGGTGTTTATCTCCCCCAAAGATAACATTTGAACTTATACCTTACAGTGGTCAGGTACTGCCCTTACACTAACAGATAATCATATTAAAAAAATGGGTGCATATTTCTGTGCCACTTCCACAGCTTACACCACCCCAATTCATAAATGCGTTATAAAACTTGATGAACAGCCTCAGCAAATGCACTTTCCCTTATCCTCAGAACTAAAAGAAGGAATGTGGTTAAGGTGTGCACTTGATAAATCCTGCCTGGACATTCATGCAGAACAGAGCTGGAAGGTCTGGACTTGGCAATCTCCTCACTGCTGAAAGAAACGAGGTCCTGATTAGCCCGGGGAGGTAAGAGACAGTGTGACACACCCCCCTTCAGGTTACTGAGGTGAGTCAGCACCACTAGCACCACTGGGGCTGCAGTACTCAACAATTAATCATGCTGAGGCTGTTCTCCCTCTGTCTTGTTCACCATAAAATATAGCTCTTTACTGCAACAAATCTTTTAAATTCTGTAAAAAAAAAAAATAAACTTAGGTTTCTCACATATACACAGAACTGCACCTGGCAGTCCCTTGGCTGAAAAGAAAACAGTGGCTTAGCATAGGAGTGCTGTGGGGAAGGGGCCACCCTTTTATCTTAGTCTTTCTGCATTGTCCCGCGTTGGGAAGCCTGGTCTGTGAGTGCAATGATAACACTAATATGTAAATAATGGTGACAGGAGCAATAAGAATATTTCTTGTCTCTGGTACATGGGGACACCAGGGTTTGGCAGCTGATGGAGTGCTTCTCCAGCTTGGGTTGGCACTGTGAAACCAAAGCAAGGTCCTGTTTGAACCGGAGAGATCTGTTCTCAGAAACTGCAAAATCGGGGGTGACAAAGACTGAATGTTACAGTCGAGTGCTTGTGCTCAGCAATCTCCTGTCTCTAGGAGGAGGCAAGTGCTGGACTTGGATTTAATTTGTTCACTGCGGTGAAAAGTTTTCACATACTTAAAGTCTTTGGAGGAACAGGGTGCAGATTTGTGCCTTTTCATTTCCTTCCCAATGGAGAAAGGAGTGCTGCATCTTCTGTACTTTCTGGAGGCACACATCACATCCTGTAAGAGACTTCATCTGATAAAAGACAAAGGCTGGAGGAAGAAGGGCAAATCACTGATGATCAGCCTGATTGCCCCTGTGCTGCAATGTCTAGCTCTGCAGTATGGGAGGACAGCAGGTGTTGATTTTAGCAGAGCTTTCAACATTCTGCACCATAGATGGTAACCTTGCAGCCAGGTAAGAAGGGTATGGACTAGATGGGTGGACAAGAAGGGACATAAAAATTGGCCAGACTATTGAGCTTAAAGGACAGTGGCTTTTGTTTCAGTGTCTACCCGGGAGCCAGTCGCAGGTAGTGCTCCTTGGGGATCAATGCTGAGGCTGGTGCTCTGCGATGCCTTCATCAGTGACCTGACTGCTGGGAGGGAATGTACTCTCAGCAAGGTAACACTGAATTAGGGGATAGGTGGGTAGGTAGGAGGATGGGGAGGACATTCAGAGCAGCCTCAACAAGCTGGAAGAGTATACATGTGGACTAACTGGAAGAAGTCCATCATGGGCTACTGAAGGAGTTAAGGGTCAGGACGTGATGTATGAGAGAAGTCTGAGGAAACAGGCTTAGTTGAGCCTTGAGAAAAGCAGACCAAATGGGGCTTCACTGCTGTTCTCCCCTGCCTGAAGTGGAAGTGCTGGCTTCCAGTACCAGAGGGCTGGCTGGCTGGCTTCCAGTACCACAAATCCAGGCTCTTTCCAGTGATACACAGTCAACTAGGAAAGTTTGCAGCATGGGGAATGACAGATTGTCACAAGGAAAAAAATATTTACAGTAAGAATGGTAACACACCAGAAAAGGATGTTCAAACTGATTTGGAGTCTCCATTTGGGGAGATGCTCAAAGCTCAGCTGGGCAAGGCCCTGAGCAACCTGCTCTCCTTTGGCACTTGCCCCACTCTGAGACACCCAGAGGTTCCTTCCAACCTAAATCATTCTATGATTTTTATGAACTGATTTCCCCTTCTCATAAGAAATAATTACTTAATCAAATGATAGATCCAGCCTGTTACATCTCAGTATTGGAGGTACTTCACTAGGTGACACCAACCTAAAAGAGTGCAGTGGTTGTACAGCCATGCTTTCACACAACTTCATCTTATAGTAAAGAGTACCACTCTGTCTTTGTCACCTGTAAGTGCCACTAAACATAAACCTGCGTAAAAATGATACATAGCAGTGACTCTCAGAAGATGGCTTCTACCCGTAAAATCTCTACATGACATATTGTCACAATAGTTATATATGAAGACAATAGTAAGCCTTTTTTCAGACTGATAAACTACACTGGTTGTCCTGCAAAGCTGAAGTATTATTCAGTTTGTTATCAGCATCCTACAGTCTTGGGAAAACTCAGCTGATACTAAATATGTCATGCTGCAATATATAAAGCCCAGCTCCCTAGCCTGTCTTTACATTATAGTGTTCGTAACTGTCAGTGAAGGAGAAGATCACTGGAAAAATTAACCAGCTGTATCAAGATGAGAGGCATTATTTTAACATGGAGATAGTTGCATATTTTAGAGCATACTCTGTCTAACAGAGAATTGCTCAGTGGAAGGGCTTTTCTGATCGCAGGAGCCCAGACCTCAGCAAGCAGCGTGGCTGCCCAGATCCGCACTAGCTGACTCCTTCAGTGACACAGCACTGCCTACTGGTTTTCCTTAAGGAACACAAAGTCAGTGACATAGGGTCAAATTGCTTCAAGTGAAGATGTGGTTGAACTACAACTGTCTGCAGGAATTCCATTTATCTGACATTTATTTTCTTAGAAGGGTTTCCCTTGATTACTTGTTCCTCTGTAGTGAAAGAAGAGATCTTCTTTCCCACCCAGGGGAATGTGGTTCTCTAGGAGGAGTGGGTTTTCTCCCCTCAAATCCTGGGGCAAAGCAAATTCTTCACAGTTCCATAGAGACCAGTTTAAGGGCTATTGTTCTGCAGAAAGAGACCCAGTCTGTTTTCCTCAAAGGGCAAGAGCATCTCTCCCAGAGATTTGTTTAAGCTACCTGTAAAATAAACATGACTTTAAATTGTCAGTACCAGGTACTAAATCAAGAAAGATGACAGCCATTGCTAGGAAAAGTGATTTTACAGTCTATGAAAATATTGTCTGTATCAGGAAACAGAATGTGTTGCTTAATTGTTGTGCTCTCACCTCCCTGCTTGTACCACTGCCAGCTGCTTGCTGCACCCAGCCCAGTGTCCTGCTGTGACTACTGTGCCTCCTCTGCCATGGCCTGAAACATCATCACACTTTCAAAATAGGGATGCAGGATGACAGGGTAGTTGCTCTTGTTAAAGTGTTCCAGGATGCCTGTTGTGTGTGATAGGAGAGAGGGTGAACACAAGTGCAGTTGTTGCCATAGGGGCACAGTGATGAATTCACGTGCTACTATAAACGTCTCGGGCACCTGGGGCAAGTGTGAGAGGTGGCTCCAAGGGGAAGAATGCATTTACTGTCTGAAATGCAGTATAAAGCAATATGGTCAGAGAAGTTAGTGCTCTAATCACATTACTGTGTGTTAGAGCTGCTGGGGAGTTATTTAAAATGACTCGAGATTGCAGATGAGAAAAGAAGCTCTGGCAGAGTAGCCTGAGGAAGAGACTGTGTGTCATGGCTGTCAACCTTCTCCTCTTATACCAGGTGAAAAATAGAAAAAAAAAAACATGAAATAAGCACAGCCTTCAGGAGCATCACCTGCAGGACAGATGTGACCCAGGTGCCACCACCTTTGTGGTGACCAGCCACCTTCACCCTCCCCTGTGCTGTCGGGACTGCAGGGCTGTGAGAGGCAGAGATTGGCAGGAGCTGCTGATGGCTGGAAACCCCTCGACCTCCAGACCCTGGTGCCTGAACAGTATGGATACAGAAGAGGCAACTCCCTGGGGAACACTCTATCACATCATGGAAAAGGACCACGTTTTCCAGGTCCCAGTCTGCTGTACCTGTGACCTAGGGAAGACTTTCAGAGGTTCCTCTGGGCCCTGGTTGCACTGTTTCTGAAGTAGAGGTGACAGTATTTTTGACATATGATGCTAAATATCTGTGCAAGTGTAACAGCTTGGAGATAGTCAGATGGGAGGGGAAAGATGTTATTTTTACTAGACTTCAATTCCACTGTGAAGACCTTATAAAACAGGCGCTAGGAAAGTAAGATCAAGAATATTTGCTTTCTAGATGTTACCTTCCAGAGCAATTTTGCTTCCTACCAGTGCTGACACCCCTGAATATTTACTAGCCAAGGATGACCAACTGGGAGTACCCTAAACCAGTCAGGAGATTTGGAGTGCTCCTGCTTGTTCCCTTGAGCAGCTGAAGGCACATGCAATCCTGTATTTTTCTTCTGACATGACAGAATTGGTAAATCATTTGCAAATTATTTAGCAATTATTATTTACTAATAGAATTTCAGAACTCCAAACACATACACAAAAGAGGGTGTAGCACCACCTCAGGTTGCTCTCATGTTTAAATAACAACATGTGAATTAAAAGAAGACTAAAGCATCTCTTACCCTACCCCATTAAAAAAAACAAAAACACCATACCACACAATACTAAAAAAAAATATATATGTTACCTTTCATGCTCTATGGTCTTTCTGGCTTTGCAAGGGCATCAGGGTGTGGCCCACCTGAATGAGCAGGAGGCCCTGAGTTATGCTTGTATAATGTGCTATTTCTGGAAGTGCATTTTTATCCATTCTACAGTACTCTCAGTGCATAGTTTATTTCTTTCAAGCTGTGTAAATCCCCAATGGTTGTGAAAACAGAGGAGAGACTAGAATTATTTATACACAGAGATATTGTTAGGAGCAAAATTAATGAGAACAACATTATGGGTAGGAAAGCTGAGACTGAAGGAGTACTTCCTGCCATGGGGATCTGATCTCATTGTTCATCTCCTAGAGGGACTCTTCCAATGTGAGCACTGGCAACTTCATCCCTCAAGACAATGAAAACGAAACCAGACATGAGAAACCCTGGAAATGTATTTTTTACACAATGTGTCCCTCCTGCTGGGGAATGATATCTAAGCCTCCTGGGGACAACTGCCCCAATGCCCTATAGCAGTGGCAGGGATGACCCATATGCCTGCTCTGCGCCTGCCTGCAGCCCTGGTGGGAGACCAGATGAGATGGGAGAGAAGTTGGCATTCAGAGATAACCACAGCCAGTCAGTGCATCACCAGGCAGGCTGAGATATCAAGTCACCATGGGTACATTTTTCAGATTGAAAACTGCCCGTTGGTTGCTTCCCAAGAAAGCTGTATTCCCCATGGGACCCCTAGTATTCAAGGACACTTCTCAGCTTGAAGGGGCTTATTTCAATTCCACTGTGATGTTTGTGGCTACTAGAAAGCAGGAGAATAAATAGACTATGGTGAAGTACATTGTTCCTAGTAACTCAGAAATATCGATGAACTAGTTTAGGGTCTACAGAATCCCAAAGAAAAGGCAACAGATGGAAAGACAGACTATTGCTTTTCATAGAAATTCAATACGAAAGGGGGTTTGCCAGATCTTTAAAAATTGTGTACTGTAAAGAAAAAAAAATAATACTGAAGGTATTGGTCTCATATACTTCCATACAAACTCATAATGCATTCGTGAACAAGTCAAATAGGTTACCATCAGGGCAATCCCATGGTCTTTTCCCAGTATTCATAGCCAGCGTACTCTGAAACAGATTTCTAAGCTTTTCTCCTTCAAAATCAGCCTCCGCTCTTTACAGCCAGCTATCGTCCCTGTCCTTCAAGTGCTGATTCAGTTGCAGTAAGCAGGAAGGTTATTTCAGCTCAATTGCTGGCAGGACAGCAGGTTTCTGGGAAGTGGCTGAGCTCTGGGTTGTGCTATCGATTCACCTTAACATCAGGCACCTGTGCCGGGCACTGCTCTTTGACGCGCAGGGATGTGGTGCCCTGCAGAGGACAGGCCACCTGACATTGCCACTCTCTGCAACCACCAACCTTGACGTGACATGTGAAGCCTTTAATTTCTGATTAGTGTGTACTCATATGCACACCATCATTTACACTTTTAAGAAGACGCCATCAAATACTGGGAAGCACTTCTGCAGCTGGGTAATTGAATTCAGAGCAACCCATTCCTGAATGGAAAATTAATAACTTGGCAACCTCAGATTTTGTTTTTATTAACTCTTAACTAACACTCAAGAAACAATCTTCTTAAATTTTTTATGAAGTAAAGAAACCTCTTAGAACTTGTAAGAATTATATCACTTGTGCATCTTCCCAGTTCATATGCATATCACACTTATGTCCATATTTCATATACAGCATATTTGTCCTAGAAATGTCCTAAAACACCTGCCTTTAGGATGAATAATACCACTCACAGGGAGCACTGTTTGCAGAAAGCACACACACCATCCAGCCTGGATAATTTCAACATAGACTGACCATATAGAAGCTCACACAAAAATAAGTTGAGAATCATGTTGCATTAACGGGTGCAGTGGGCAAATATGCCTGGGTTGCCGTTAACACAGTAACTGTGTTGCCAGTGCTGTCACTAATGCAGAAGTAGGGAAGTCGCTCTCCATCATAACATCTTTTCAACATCTCAGATGAGCAATGTGTGTGTGAAAAAAAAAAAAAGCCAAAATCCTCCCAGCTCTTACCTCAGAAGAAAGTTCATGAAAACTTAAGGAGTTTTCTACTGGAAAAATTGTTTAAAGCTCTTATCTCAGCATTCAGATAGGTCCTACAGTCATGCTAAGCATCCTTTTTTTGTCTGTTCTGAGTTGGTGTAGTAAAGGTACATGGCAAATAAGTAGAAATATCTATAAAGGTAGTAAAAAAATAAATGGCTTGATTCGCTGTCTTGGAATTTATTCCCAACATTTATAGCAAACTGAATAATCAAGTGAGTAAAGCTGTACTTCAGACTCAGTATAAATTCAGCACTAATCTGATTATAGAAATAATTCTTTTTCAGGGGAGGTAATATGTTGACTGAGATATAAAACCTGAATATACTGAGAAACAGAAACATAGCACAAGAAAGCATATATCTGTGCTACAGATTAATTACAGGGAAGCACATAACACAAAAAAACCCCACTTTCCCTTTCTGATAAAAACCAAACAAACATGCAAACTGAGCATGAAATGGGAGTAATACTCTTCGTCCAAGAAGCATCACAGCAGGAACTCCAGAGAGAGTGGTTGACGTGGTTGTCTTCACTAAGCGATCTCACAGCCAGGGTTGCCCTGTGCCCATCACCCCACTGCAGCAAGATTGCCCCTTATGGCTTCAGCAATGATAAAGGAGAACTGTGCCAAACTCAGCAGTTTTTGTTTGTAGGATTTTATCTCTTTTAGATTTAGGATTTTTGATGGATTTGGTTTTTGACTGCTGTTTTAAGAAACCTCAGACATCATGCAAAAGTGCCTTCAGGGACATGGATTTGGGTCAGTATTAGCTGGGGTGAAAACCACAGGGTTAAGACCAGTAAGGGGAGAGATGTCGCTTTTCTCAACTGGGCAACTTCCATCCTGGTGTGAATGGTGCTCTTTGGCTTTGGGCACAAAGTCAGACCCTGCTGGTGGCCTTCAGCTTAGGGTATGAAACCACACCACACCGGATGCCTTTTCTGCGGATCCCACACTGCCTTGTGGGCAAGCAGGTCCACATGCTCGGGAGGATGTCACCTCTCCAGCTGCACATGCAACCTTCCCAAAAACTTCTGACTCAAGATTTTTGTTCATCACCTCGCACTTGGTCTCTGAACAGCTTTGGGCAGCAGCAGCACCCTCACAGTTTGAACCTGCTATTGTCATAGGTTGGGCAGTGAAAGAAAGAAAAAGGAACAGCTTTGAAAATGCCAGCATGGATGAACCATGCCTTCTGGTCATGTGGGCAAAAGAACAAGCCCACTTCCTGGAACCCTTTATTTAATGCTTCCTTCAACCTTATACTTACTGCATTTTCTATCAATTTAAGCATACATATAAATACTCTGTTTACCCTTCATCACAGTTATTTTCAGCTGCTCCAGTGTTGTGAATTGAAAAGCCTTGTTTGTAGGCTAGGAGTTGCTACACTGGTGAGGGGGTGTGTAAGAAAAGTCCAATCCAGGAGAGCTCAGCAAGGTATGGTGTGGCTCATACTGTTGTGTTACCTCTGTACAGAGCACAGTTCAACTCTGATGTACTCTGGAAAAAAAGTCCTCAGACACCTACCAAGAGTGCATCACAGACAAAAGACTGGGAAGCGTGGAAATCAAATCAGGAGGAGGAGAGCTCAGAGCACAGATCTGCCAGCTGATAGGCAGGCAGCCAAGCTGATGGCAGCATATAAACCTGAACCCAGTAAGATGTTGATAGACATGGAGCAATCTCCAGAGAAACTGAAACGGTTGGGTGAATGGCAGCATCTCTTTGAGAGTCCCAGTCTGACTACTGATATTTTTGCAGCCCAGAAAAACAGGAGAAGGTGATACAATAGATGAGACTGCATTCATTAAAGCATTTCTGTATCTGCTCTGCATTTTTCAGATCTCGAGGAAATCTCTGTCAGGGAAATCTGAGACTTTTGGAAAGTATATCTCATATAATGGTGGAAAAGAGGCTGCAATTTCACAGTAAGGCAGAATCTGATGATCTTGTATTAAATGCTATTTAACTTAAATTATCTCATTAAATGCTCTTATTATTATTACCCATTTTTGAGCAGCTGCAGATATCTGGGGCACTGCTGCACGGTTCCCCAGGAAGAACTCAGTGATGCAGAAAACCTGTGTATATTTTTAGTGTAATATCTTTTAATGACACATTTACTGTGGTCCTTGAGTATAGGATCACAGCACATGAACCTGACTTGTTTGCCTGCTTGCTTACTTCCTTCCTTCTCATCCTGTACCTGGCTGGCAGGGATCAGGAACTGACTCTGGTCACAGACCCTCTTCAGAAACATGATCCACAGCTGTTGGGAATCCATATTACCCAAAATAATCACCCACAGCATGACTTTACATTTAGACTTCTGCATACCTGTCAAGGAAGCAAATTATAGTTTATCCCAAATTCAAATACTATCTAAAACCTTGAGGGGTGTCTACATTAAATAAACACCCCTGTGTTTTAATGACACCTAACAGACAGTATAGGAGTCATTCATTAAACATTCATGTAAAATGCTTTCCTATATGTAACTGAATATCCTAAAGGCTATTTAGATAGTGCTTAACTAACTTTCAGTTTTGTTATCTTCCCAATACAAAATCAGTGTCCATTCATGACTAGGAACCATATAGGGGCTTATTTTAAACTCTCAGTGTTTTCTTATGTCTTTTATATTACTTGGAATATCTCTGTTGTGAATGGGATTAAACTACACCTGAACTGTGCAAGAAAATACACTTCAACAAAACCAATGAATGTTTCACTGTAAAAAAGATTAAAACCTCTTTGGAGCCAGGTAGCATCTGCCCAGGGCCCCAGTTTATTCTGCCTCATACCTGCTCACCCAAAGCACAGACTAAAAGAGCAAACTGGGAAACACTGAACTGATGCAGCAGGGATGAGCCCCCCTTGGGAGGGGCAATTGGGCCACCACCCTTCTTTTCACAAGCTGCAGTGCACCACAGGACTTGGTGAGTTTGCAGAGCACCTGCAGGAAGGATGCAGATGAAATTTGTGATTTATATCTGTTGCCTTTAGTCCTGCTTTGGGCTTGCTCCCCAGGAAAATCCCTGTCCCAGCCCTTGCTCTTATCCCATTGGAGTGCTCAGCAAGGTGATGGCAGCACATCATCTGGTGTTTTGCAGGCCTCCCTGATGTGGTTTGCAGGGCGAGCAGGAGAGGTCATAGGGCAGTGAAATCCAGCCTGGCATCTCTTGGAGTCAGCTCCCAAGGGAAGGATGAGGGTATCTCTTCCACAATTCTCCAGAAGTGGTCACTAATTCAGAGTCAAAACCAGACCTCACCTGTAAGGGACATGGCTGTTCGGTCCTCAAAAATCAATTGATGATTTGCTGCACCTTCAGAAACCTACATAAGTGTTTCCAGTGCTTGTCAAAGCCTGGGAGGCAGCTCTTCTCCCACGTAGTTGTGCCCTTTCGCCCATCAAACCACCTCACAAGCTCTGGTATATGCAAGAGATGCAAGGGTTCTCTTGATAAGATTATTTATATTTCTTTATAAAGAGGTCAGAAAAGTGAAAAAACAACAGCTACAAAAGTCCCGTGACAGTAAGTAAGATAAGCAAATCATCACATTATGCTTTTTTATACCACTCTGCAATAGTGCCACAAAGAGGAAAGATAAAAAAAGCAGTTCGTATAATTCACGTGTTAATAGCCCATGTATTCCAGAAAGGGTAAAAAGAGGGAGGATAACATTGCCAGAGCCCAGACGTGAAAGGTCAAGGCAGATCAAGTTGCTGGCAATCATCAAACACAAAAGAAGCACTGTAGAAATTTGTATTTAAAGAAGAAGAAAACAACAATAAAGAATTTTAATGAAAAGCAGGTGAGCATTTAGTTTCCCTGAATGAAAAGTGCTTTTCAAATGTGTTTGTCGTCAGATAAAAGAAAGAGAGAGAGCAAAGAAGTTGTGTCCCTGCAAAACACCAGCAGAGCTCAGAGCAAAATGTTGGCTCCTGGGATGGACTCTGAAGTTAAGCAGGATGGGGGGCTGAACCCTGCCTCCTTTCTCATCTTTACCTGCACCTTTTGCTCACATTTTTTTTTTTTTGTAAGTCCCAGGAAGTATCAGTGGAGAAAACCAGAAGGATGCAAACTTGCTGCTAAGTCATCAGGACAACCTCTGCTCCTCTCATCTTTTGCAACCTGATTTTGCAGCACTGTGTCCAAACCATCGGCATTGCTATTCATCTCACAGCTGCGCTTCAGAACTTTCACCTGCAAATGGGATTACAAATGCAATCATTAGTACAGATTCCTCAAGAAGCTTTCACAGTATTACAATTAGATTTCCCTTTCTAGCAGCATCTAAATCAATATGATATGATTAGTTACTCTCGTGGATTACATGCTGCTGTACAAAACCTTCACACACAGAAATCTGAGTAATTTAATCAGGCAGTAATGGATTCTGGGAATGCTCCCACTGTCTAGAAACTTAAAATCACTCTGCCTCTGTAATAATTTGCCATTATGCACCTGAAGCTAAATTGCCTGACATACCTGACAGTGGACAGCAGTGATTAAAACAGGTCACATTTCATCAACCAAAGTGGCAGCTCTCTCTGAATTCACTTCAAAAACTGAATATGAGGGAGGAAAAAATAATCACCTTTAGTTGTTTTTTCTGGGCTATAACTTAAGTTTTAAGCTGTCCCTTTAAATATGTCTATATATGTATTTTTGTGTGTGTGTGAGAAAGACAGAATGTAAGTACTGTTCATTTCTCATCATTTTAGTCAAGGCAAGAGGAATATATGAACTAATGCTCCTGGGGAAATGCAGCAGACCAAGGCAGAAATGAGCAAGTAATTTTATTTCTCTGAAGGTGCTCAGCACTGCTGAGCAAGATATTGGGAAGCAGGAACCTTTCTGGAAGCGTCTTGAAAGCAAAGAGTCCTTGGCTGCCATTGTCAGCAGCTCACAGGAGAGAGCAGTGCTGTGTTACGGAACCTGAGCTGCTGATAGCTGCTTTTTGGGGAAAGATTTGCACCTCATGTTTCCCCAGCTTGGGTAAACAGATCAGCCCTGCACCTCTGAGCTGCAGCAGCTCTCTTCTGCAAACATCCTGGTATTGCAAGCAGCCCTGAAAAACAAACTGCTGTGCTTGGCACTGCAAAGGCGGCTGACAGTGGTGCAGGGAAAACACACAGACCCACGCATGGAGGAACAGCTACAGCTTCATTTGAAAAATTTGGCCTGCATGTTTCTAGGCAGAAAATACTCAGAAATATGCTGCTGTTCATCTCTTATCCTACCAGTGTGCAACAACTTATACCTAAGAAATACAAGACTTTATATTACTGTTGAGGACATTCCTTTTTCTCACAGCACAGTTGCATTGAAGTAGCCCTGACCCATGGTGCCTGGGGACTCCTGCTTTTAAGGAGGATTTTTCCTCTGGTAAATTGATATTTCAAATAGCCAGTTGGCAAGAAAAGAAAGAAAAATAGCTAGCCATGAAAACTTTCCTAAGCAATAATTGCCAGTGAACTCTGGCCTCATTATAAAACTCTGCATAGCTTGACATAAAAAAAGCCCCTGATGCACATACACTTTTCACCTCTGTATTCCCCATAATAGTCTTGGTTATGTTACCTCTTCAGATATGCTAACCAGTGGCAGTGTTAATCTACATCTCTTTTAGGGTATGGTGTGGTCTGTGTGCCGAGCCAGGTGTGGTGTGTGCCAGGGCTCTCCTGTGCCTGGAGACACTCCGGCACCAGCAGCGCTACACACTGTACCCTGCGGCACTGCCAAAACCCCACTGGCACGACCAGGCATTTTAGTCCCTCTGACAAGCAATTGTTAGACAAATCTCTTCTTAATTCCTTACTGGAGGTGCTGAAGGAAATCTGTGGAGGTCATTAACCAAAAGAATTGGTGGCAGAGTCATTTGGGCAGGGGGAGGTGGGTGGAGCCAGCCGTGGCCACCTGCCCACTTATCCTCTGCAGCCCACAGCCCACCACAGAAAGAAAAGGCTGACATTTAATGCAGGCTGGAAATTGAACCACTGCATTACTATTAATAAACAATAAAGCTATTAAGGCATATTAAAGCTTGGCAATGAACTTGTCAAAAAGGATGATCTATAAATCAATATAAACAGCAGTGACAGGCAGTAATTGAATTCCAGTGGTCCCTCAGCACATGCTAGATATGAAGGGACATGACACGCTGAAAATATAGTAGGAAAGCTGAAAAATTGATAGCATTAACGTTCTCCTGGTGAAACGTGGCATCACTTTAGTCCTTAATGGGGGTCAAACTGTGAATACGTATTGACTTCTTCTTTTAAAACGAAAACGGCTACATAAATCTGAGACTTCCCAAGTTAGAAATGGCTGCTCAAAAAGTTCACAGCCACTCTAGATGTGGTTACCACAGAGCAGCAGACAGAGCCCTCCTCCAATGGGTTCATTAGCAGGACTTCTTGCTTTACTTGGGTAGGAAGAAGGATGGGTTTTGTGCAATCCATAAAGCCTCTGAAGTTGATTCATCCATTTTTATCTTCCATAAAGGACCAGCAAAAGCCCATCGGGTAGGAGAAGTTAATGCTAGCATGCTGCCAGGCTCGGGTGGCTACATATCTTTCAAATTCAGATATAACAAGCCAGACCTCAAATATCAGCAAAGGATGAGACAATCAGAACGGAAAGAAATTGGTGAAGTCGCAGCAAGCCTTTTAATGGAGATTCAAGTGACAGCAAATAAATCATGACAGCTTCTGTGGATGAAACCAGGGCCTCATTCTTTATTTTCTCTTGATGTGCTCCACTCAGTGAAGCCTTTCTTAGTCGATTTTCACAAAAGAGCCCTATGCCACTGGAGTTCAGAAAATGCTGAAATGGAGGGTTTGGACATGTTATTGGGGGTTATTTTGTCTGTGCCACCTCACTTACGGGCAGAGAGTGCCTGTGATCTAAAATCATGGGGGATATTTGCATTTCAAGGGTATCTCTGGGCACAGAGAGGGAAAGCTAGAAAAGAAGTATATAAATGAGTGTCCATGTATCAAGTGATGACCTGCTGATAAGGTCCCAAATGGTGAATAGCAGCATAGCTGGGAGAGAGGGTGGTCACCAGTGCAGAATCACTGCAATAGCCAAAGAGCAGCTGGTGCGTCTGGCTTGGCCATAGCCACTAGGCTAAAAATGCTGTTTAATATAGATAAAGTTCCTATTTAAGAAGAGATAAAACATCCTTAGGGCCACTCTGCACCATTGTGTCTTGAATACAGCCCATATTTGAAAGAGATACAGGTGAAGGGGGGCATTTTCTGGGAGTTTTGACACAAAATTTAAAATTAAAATGGAAAAAAACTGTAAGGAACAAATGAAGGAGGCAACGTTTTTTCCTTTTAAATGTAATTTACTCTTTGAGGTCAGCCAAGACTCATCTGACCTATTTGATGTGCATTCTACCTTCACATTTGCTGAGCATGTACTGATGTAACATGAAAGGTTAAGGGAGCCCGTGATAAAAAGTCTAAAATCTTTAGAGATGATCTGTAGAAATGCAAGACATGCATCATCCATACCTTGCATGGAGAGTGGTGAAGCAGGTCTCAAAGGAGCAATTTTGCCTGTGGCAATGTTAGGGTAACAGTATCCAGCATCCATGTCAACTCCCATGCACCATTTCCCCCCATTCCATCCTAAACTTATCCATTAGGAGCTGTGTGTTACCTTTCTGTGCCTTTAAACCTGCAGGAGCTGGGAAGCATGATGTATAATAATAGTATTGGCTTTAATCAACAGGACAGTGCTGACACATTGCCCACTGAAATAGATGAACTTGCCCTGACTTTTCCCTGCATTTGCATCATTCTTAATTTTTTTTCTATGAAGGTTTTTTACTGCCATTTAAGAGGTGAGAATTTAGTCAACTGAATACAGTGCTGATTAGCTCAGTATTATAATTGTGCTTCATGGACACCTACAGCTTGTATGTCACAGCTCTCCAAATTCCCATTATACTATTAATCTAGGTTTTATGGTACTTCAGAACTGAAGTATCAAAAAACCATGATGTAAGTGGAAAAAATCACAGTGGCAATTTACCAAAGAGCTCATATGGGTTATTATGAAAACAACAAAAAAACAAAACAAGGGAGCCTGTTTGCAAAATTCAGAGTCTGATGACCTGCAAGAATAAGGGGAAAAGAGATACGACATGGCAATAGCTGGCTTTCTAACACTGCCTACAGCATGTCACCATGCTGGATTCAGGGTTTGCACTTGCTCTCCAGTGCAGATGGAAGAAATCTAGCCCTCTCCATTCAGATTTCCTTTCTCCAGCACCCATGGGGGAAGAAAAGCAGCTTGCTGTGATTGTATTTATATACTATTCACATTTCCATTTGTTGGTTTCTCAGTCACAATGTTCAGAGAAGGGTTTTGTACCATAAGAGAAACCTCTACTCCCCAAATACTTACACCCTCGGGGAGGTTAGAACATAAGCATCTCAGTCACTGCTGTATTTGGAGTATCGTTCTTGTGAGCATTCAGCCCAGCACAATTGCACTAGACCTGTTTTGCTCAAATAAAACAGTTGCATTCAAACCTGCTCTGCAGAGTAGGGAGCAGAGAACTGCTCCACTGACCTCGCACAAGCTCCCTGTCTGAGTTCTCTCCACAGCTCTTCATGTCTGGGGCCAGGAAAGGGGCACTGTAGAAAGAAAAATGGCTTAAGATGAAGTGACCGACATTCAAATTAAGGCTTACAAGGAAGCATAATAAATCTATCTGTGCTTCATCTGCACTTGGAACAAAACCAGAAAACAAGTTATTTTTTACGGGAATGCACCACCTCATTCTCGTATGAAATAATCATCTCCTTGCAGGGTACTAAAAAGGGGTTTCCCTGGGGAATCTTGGTAGGGAGGAAGCCACTAGGAACCATTCCAAAAGCTGTAATTCCCTATGCAGACCAAAAGCTTTCCTCTTCCATCAGCTCTAGCCCAAATCCTAACCCATTTCTGACCCTTGCTCTACATCCATCCCTAATCCTAGCCCTTCTCTAGTCCCAACCCCAGATGAAAAGAAAAACTGCATTTTCTTTTCTAATGCGAGTCTGGGAAAACTCAACCCATGTTTAGGGTCAAGGCTGAAAGAAAGAAATACCAGTACTTCCATGGCAGTGAGGCTGGAATGGGGTTGCAAAAGGGAAGCAGAGGCTTCAGAGATGGTAGCTTTGAGAAATACTTTGTAGAGGTAATGGCCAGAGGAAAACTGTCAGTGGTTCAACCAGAGGAAAACTTTCCATGGTTCAGCCCCGGCAGGTTTAGGGTTAAAATTAGGTTTAGGGTTAAGAGAACAATAAAGTTCAGAGCTTTATTTGCAGTGGGGCTGGAAAAGAGCAGCAAAAAGAGATCAAAAGCTGCAGCAGCAAAATATTTCAAGTTCATCTGTCACACTGATCCTCACCAGCTACTAATGAGTGACACACTGCTTAGATGCACCTCTGCACCCACTGATGCCTCCTGACAGAGGAAAACACCTCCCAGGGGCCAAGTGCTCTTTCTCCAGCACTGGCCAATACTCAAAGCACTGAGATTCAGAAACAAAGGTAGTTTTCTTTCAATAGTGTTTAAGGATCGGTTATACAAGAGCTGCATTCTCTGTAATTCCTGGCCAGTAGCCAGCGCTAGTTATGGCTCCTGAGTCACACCGTTGTCTTGAAAATGCAATACTCAAAAAAGGTGCTTTGCTCAAAGTGCCTAAAATGGAGCCTGACATAAATAAAATAGATGCTACCCAGAAACAGACTATGCTGAAGCACATTTCTGGTTATCCCTAGCCTTGTTATTTTTCACTTGTTTAAGAACAGCAGTGTTGGGCGTCACTGGTCTCTGGAGGCTGCTCAACCAGAGCCTGCTACTGCTCACCTATGAGATGGCCCAGGTGCAGAGGAGTGGTATAAGGCTGCTTTCACCATCTGCATGGCTGCTCCTGCATATCAAAGACCTACTGACAAAAGCAGGATATTTGACTCCTACCAGCAGAAAACACTTGCAATCTTATTGTTCCCTGGACATGTGGACAAATGACTATTTACTGTGAACTGCAGACTCATTGTAAGAAATTAAATGCCTTTGGTGGTTATGAATGTAAAAACACATTTCTTAAGATGAGACTCACAGATTCCAGAAATTGCTCCCTGCTTTACATTTTGCATGAGTAGCCAATTCTGATCTTGAAAAACATCCAGCTTGAAGAGTGCCCTTCCCTTCCTCTCCATGATTGCTGGGCTAGGAACAGGGAAAGCAAGCTGAGTCCAACTGTGGCAAAACCCTTGGAAGGATGTCCAAAGCCATCTTTTTGATTACATAATGTCTCTGCAAGCCCTTTGCCATTAAAATATGATTAAAAGCAGTGGCCAGGAGGAGTTCGCCTTTAGGAAATGACACTTACAAGAAATCACTTCCCAAACAGATAGTTGCCTCCCTGAGATGAAGAAAAGGCTTGATGGATGAGAAGGCAATATTAAAATGTCTCCTTTCATAAGAAAACAGAATGAGAACAATCATCAGAATTTATCAGCCAGAGAGGAATAGAGTGGGTTTTTTGGCACTAAAGGGACCCAATACACTAAATCAAAACCAGGACACAGGCTCACAAAAGAAAGAGACAGATGTCTCTGCCATATAAATACTGCAAAAATGAACTTTCTGGAATGGGGGTCCTATTTAAGCACACACTATAGTGACATCTGAGAAAGACATAACTAAACAAAGCAGATCATGAAGTTTGTATCGGCACTTAAACTGCAGCAATTTTTGAAGGGTAATGGCCCATCTGCCAAACCTGCTTGGGAGTTATGGCTTTGATATTTTGGATCAACTTCTTTGCAAAACCCCAATAATCTCCCCATAATACCCGAATCAACACCCGTGTATTTGCACATCACCCATTTTTAATTCATTCAACCCAAAATGTAGTCTAGGCTCATCAAAAGGCAACAGGGGCTTCCTGGTGAAAACAGGAGTCATCTCCGGTTCAGAGTGAACTGTGTCTCAGGAAACTACACATATCCATAGCACATCCCAATGCACAGCAATGATGCCATGCCACCGCAATCTCAGAAAATATGCTCAGAAAATAACCTGAGAAAATAACCCTGAGACTGTCAGGCAGGATGCCTGCTTGGATCAGCCTCACCACTTCCCTGCCTTGTGTGCAGGCAGTTGGGATGGGGCAGTCCTTCAAACCACTCACTGCCCTCTTGAGTTAAAATACATTGCAGTCCCCATAGTGAGCTCCTCAGGAAGGCCGTTAGGATGTGGTTCCTTGTTAATACATGTAGTATTCCCTTCACTGCTATATATAAGCCTACACAGAGGAGCTTCAAAGTTTGGACACTTCAGTTTGCTGGGGGTAAATATCCATACTATGTTTTAAAGTTCCTCATCCCCATTTTCTAAGGTTAGTGTCTTTGGACGTGGCTCTTCCTGGAGGGTTTTAACACCTCTCTTTTGATTATATGCCAAATAGAAAAGCACAACCGTAAACTTTCTGTTATGAAGATAAATTGAGTCTTCAATCAAACCAGACTTGAGCCCAAACATAACTTTTACATGCCTGCTGAATGTAAAGTATAAATCATGACTTCAGTTTCCTAATGGATAGAGACTATATGGGGCTTCCGTGAATGTAGAGGGGCAGAAAGGAATAATGCAAATGCCAAGGCTTTGCAACAGCTACCTGGGTGAAATGCATAGAGAAAGAATGGCTTAGTAGATCTTCAAGTTAGAATAAGTTCTGAGAGCATGCAGACGTCCTTGGGGGAGGTCAAATACAAACCTACTTGAGGATGGGTGAGCTGGCATCATAGCTGTCTACATTAACCTCAACCCTGGCACTCATTAGACTTTTTCCCACTCCCTGGAAAAGCCGTCTGCAACTAGCATCAGGCCTGACCTACTTCTGCCTGCTCAGCTGCAAATTTCAGTTATCATGATTGGATCTTTTCGATGCTGGGTTTCTTCCAGCAAAATGTCAGACTTTTCTTCCTTGCTCTCCAGAGGCATTGAATAAGCCCAAGGTCCCAAGATGTGTTCCTCTGATCTGGGGAGGAGAGGGAGGGATGAGCTGTGGTGCAGGAGGGCACCCAGCATGCTGCAGCTCTTAGGTGCCTGTGTGCTCATGGCATCAAATAAGTGGCACCGGTGGAAGGAGTTACGTTTGCAAGGCATGGCTTGCACATCTAGGTGAAGACAGACTGCTTTTCACAGGCAAGGAATGGGTTTGTAAAGAGACATGAAAAGAGACTTCTCACATTTGTTCAGTGAGAAGTATTATACAAATGTCATATGTGTTGAACTCATTTTGTGATCTGAAGGCTGAGAGGAGCAGGAGTGAACAGATAAGGTCATCAGCTAACTCAAGAAAAAAATCTTAGTGCTGCAGCTCAAAGGCACTATTTTGTTTTTACTGCTGAGCTCTGCCTTCTGAGTAAGAATACTCAGGGACAGCTAGTGGAATACAAAAATTTTTGTTCCTCAGCTCTTCTAAGGGTACATGTCACCTCTTTGTCCCAGCCATTAGGAATTAGGCTGCAATTGATACAGTCATCTGGGGACTTAGGGTAAGCTAATGAATTAATTAGTTTTAGAAGTTTGCACTTCATCTCTGTGACTTCGCCATTAATTATTTCTTAACGGGATTTCTTTTTTTTTCCCCTCTACAGTCATACAAATTGAACATCAAATTTAAATGGAGCAGTAACATTACGTCCTAGCCAGAAGTAAGGAAAATCTTTCAACTGCTTGTCTCAAAGATACAGAAATAGCTATACCACGTATTAGGAATTTTCCTACTAATACATAACACAGAAGAGAAAAAAAAGCCCTGGTCCTAAGTGAAATTCCATAACTGAAAAATTCCAACAAGATACAGCTTCTCAGCCCTTTATTGTCATGTTTCCATAATGCAAGTAGGAGTACAAGTGCAGGCCCTTAACAGTGTATATTTTGATGCTATGCTGTATGTAGTGCAGAAGACTGTAAATGTGTGGATTTGGGGTGTGTTTCAATATATAGGTTCTAGTATCAATATATACAGATCCTAGTATTTATCCTAATTCTTTTCGGTTTTGTATCATAATATGTTCATTAAATCAACACATGTTATGCAGATGGCAGATCTGGTCTTAGTTTGATGAAGTAGTTGAAAAAGAAGGATTATTCCTCTTTGAAAATTATAGGGATTTGTTTTATGATTTTGAGATTTCTTTATGTTGCAGGAAAATTCACTGCAGCCTGGTTTTTACACAATTCCATTCAAGAAGGTTAAGAGATGAAAAAATTGCTCATTCGGACAATAGACACAATGTAGATTTTTTAGTACAGGGTAGTCTTGGGAAGGCTTCTGCAGAGGCCACTTCTGCAAAAACAGCAAATTCATTCAGATTTGACAGACAAACTACATTTGAGTAACAAAATTACGCACTGTATGCACACAAATCCTTGATTGCATCATTGATCAGTGGACCACTTCAACGCCTATAGCTATGTATAAAAGGGCTGAATAATTTTATGGTCAGCAATAATAGCATTTTTACCTTTGCAAATAAAGGAAACTTGGGTCAAGCAGAAATATGATTGCCACAGGCACTAAAAAGAAACGAGCACAAATATATATGGGTAGCATTGTGTACTCAACCAGGTCCATAATGCTCTGATGAATATATAATCAAATTTTCTGCTAATATTCAATTTCACATTCATTTCCTTCAGGTGAGATCTGCTCTGCTGGATCCCAGGGGCGGGTGAAGGCACTGCCACTCTAAGCAGCTAGATCCCAGAGCTGGGTGAAGATTGCAGACCATTTAAGGCCATTTAAGGCACAAATTTATTGATTAAGACACTTCTCTGTCTCCACTTGGCTTTTGTAGAAAACAAAGCTACTCCAGAGTGGGATGCAGGACACCTAACACTGCCCTTCTCCAAGGATGTCAGGAACTAATGCGAGGTCTGAGGGTCTTCCACCTACCCCCCCTGTCCTCTTCTCAACAGGACACAAGGCTCAGATGATGGTCCTATTTGGTATATCAGTCTTGTTCTGTGGGAAGTGGGAGGTCCTGGCTTCTTGGCTCTGTCATATTGACAAGATCAAAGCATTGGTCAGTAATATGTCCTAAATAGCAAATACCTGTTATAAGGACTGTCCAGGTATATTAGACAGTTTTTTAATGAGGCATTAGCACACACTAAAAAGTCCCTAAAATATACACTGGGAATGTCTTAGGTGGACCTGATTCTGTCTTGGCAAGAGAGAAGGACTGGGTAATGTCTCAGGTGTCAGCCTGGACTCTGCCCCTATTTCTAAGTGTGGGATTCAGTTCATAGGTCATGTCAGCTGAGTAACTGAGTCCTGACTCCTCAGCCTGGACCTCAGTGAAGCCATCCAGCCCTGTATCCCTCTTTCCTAATTCGCCTTCGTTGCCTGCCAGTGATGTTCTCTAAAGATGTGTTTAAAGGAGCAGAAATGTATGGTGAGTTGCTGCAAACTAACCTAGAAGACTTGGCACACCTTGTAGGGGGCCTAATTTTTCAGTAATGCTCATACAGGCAGCAGGGCTCACTTGGACCTCAGGGAGACTGGAGAATCTTCCCCCCACAACAGAATGCCCAGGAGTATAGCACAGGACGGAAACACATGAGATATTTCTCTCTGACAGTATTAACTCTGATAATAATGTCTCCAGCCCAAGAGAGAATATATTTCTTTTTCCCAGACTGAAATAAAAAGTTAGCATTTTGAGAGCTTTGCATACATTACAGGAATTATTTATACTGCACCACAAACACTGTCGTGCTGCACAGGGCCTCTGCAGTGCTTTGGATGTATGTGTCTATAAATCAGACGCTCCAGAAAGGGAAAGAGGGTGTTCTATCTGTCAATGCTGCACAGTTCACTGGGTGGGAGGCATGGTCCACTGGGTGACAGTAGCACAGTTGTGTGGTTGAGAGCTACCTGTGGGAACTGGAATTTGCAACTCCTGCGATGGGGCCTCAAGGACAGCATCCCCAGGCATTCAGCAGCAGCTTCTTCAGCAGCTTTTGCCATTTTTAACAATGTCCCTCCCCAAACAGGCTATTTTATCTTTTCCCTGCTGTTCCAGCTGCAGCCAGCACGCTCCAGTGAAGCCAATGGAAAAATATATGGTGGTTTCCTCTGCACTCCTGTGCTTGGAACTCTACCAGGACAAGGGAGCAGATCCATATGCTCTCTCCAACGTGCCCAGGGAATACCGGCCCAGAGACTGTAATTGAACCTTATCAAGGGTTATATAGGAGCTGAACTTTAAACTGACATTTCTCCCCTATCTTGCTTAAACTGACATTTCTTCTCTGTCTTGCTCCAGCAGTCATGGAAAGGCACAGCAGAGTGGCTGGTGGCTCCCTTGGCATGGGCTAGGTCCCTACAGTGTAAATCATCTATTTCTTTTCCTAAGAGGACAGCAGGAGGCCACTAGTTTAAGTGACTTGAGTTAGTTGCTCACGTGCAGAAAGAATTAATTTGCAGTGGCTGTAAAGCAGCAGGACAGCCAGGTGCAATCATGAATCTCGGCAGCTCTTCATATTTATATTAGGCCCTTTGCAGCTGCTCTAGAGGCGCCTCACTAACTCTGAACTTTGCCTGAATACCAAGTGACTGTGGCTACATGCAGAGCACTGTCCCCCCTTTCAAGAACACACACATAGCAAAAAAAGATAAATTAATCAAAGGAAGTGGTTGGAAACTTTTTCAGTTTGGAGAAAAAGAGGGGTAAGTGATTTTTCTCCAACAAGAGCAGTGTGAGAGGATGGAATAGCCTAGATCAGGTCTCTTCTGCAGTCAAGTCAGGGCTGTCACATATCAAGGACCAGGACGCTCTGTTTGTAACCCCCCAGGAGCTGGGAAGCTTGTTTTTAATCCAGTATTAGAAGTAGATAGCTATGTATTTACGTCTGTATGCATATACAGTGTATGTCAATGAAACACACCAACAGAAAAACATGTGCATGGACCTGCGAATGCACCTTTGTTAAGCAAGAGTGTGGTGATGGAACACCAACTGCGTGAATTTATATAGTTTGGATCCAGCCTCTCTGCATAACTTTGTCAGTTTGGACTACTAGCACAAGTAAGGCTGCCTGGATTAAGTGATTCATGACCTTTTCCCTAAATGGCTGGCCAAATTTTGTGCCAAGGCTTATGTGATTGGGGTTATGGACCACATTTGTGCACCTTCAGCTGTGCTTGTGTTCCAGTACCTTCTAGGTACATATGGGCTACAGGTGGCTTTAATGAATCCTTGAATCTTTTGATTCTTGTTTTTCTTCATCCTTGTGCTATGTGGTAGCACACATGGATGTGAAGGAGTCCTCCAGGCACTTAGGCACTTGGCCCACACATAGCTGGAGGACTTAGTGGATGAGTTGACCTTTCCCTCACTTGAAATCCATCTCCTGATTACAAGTGGTTAAAAAGTTTGCACTGTAGCATTTTGACAGGATGTATCATTTTCATTAAAAGTTTCATAGGGAGATTTGGCAGGAAAGGGAAGTTTTTTAAAATTAAACATGTATTAGCCCCTGATTTGGTACATGAGATGTGAGCCTCTGCTTGGCAGCATCTGCAGTGAAAAGCTAAGTGTCTAGAGCAAGGTGATCAGCACAGATCTCCTCTGGGAGGGAGGACTCCAGCTCTCAGCACGCACCAGCACTGTGCTACCATCACTAATACACCTCACATTTTGGTGTGCAACAGAATCCAGAAAGCTTTAAAATGATGGTAAAATGAGACTAATGGCCTCTGGTTAAATGTACCCTGACAGTGAACTCTCTATCCTTCCTCATGTTGCAGCATGGGCTCAGGAGGCCTCATGGGGACCAAGCTCTAGGCCAGAGGAGATCTGCAGCCATCTGCCCCGTTCCAAAGCATTCAGGTGGTGCAGCTGCACTTTTCAACATGTCTAAAGTGGTCTGGGGAAGGAGCCACAGGCTGTAAGCTGTTAGCAGAGAGGGATGGATGCCTGGACACAGGACCAAGCAGCATGAGCCAGATTGAAGAAGGTCCATATGTGTAAGTTTATCTAAGACTCAGAAAAGCTAAAGAAAAGTTCAGTGTCACTGAGTCAGACAGAGCAGCCAGCCAACATGATTGAAAAGCAAGCAAGAAATATATAGAGTAGCTGCCTATTCTGTGCCCTGGAGACACACTGCCAACCTGTCTGGCCTTGGCCAGGAGCCTGCAGAGATGCCAGGTGCAAGCTTTATCACTCTCACTCCTTGATTCTCTGTATTCTCATTTTCAGTACTTAACTAAATGCTCTGTGTCAACATGCTGGTGCATTTCCTCACTCACATACACTTGTTGGTTGTGCTTTATATCAAAAAGCTTATGCTCCTGTGAATGAATATAAGACAGTCAGTCATGCTACAGGTTTGTCCCTCCAACATCCAGCATATGCATCTTCGCCTGTTGCTAAAATGATATTCAAATATGATACAGAACTGAAGGATCACATTTCATTTGAGTGAAAGACACAATTTCTTTATACCATAGCCTCAAGGAACCTATATTCTCCAAGATTATCCCACCCACTAGCAGTATACCCAGTCCTCTCTTCTTCTAAACCTTCATCTATTTTATTCAGTGTTTTAGGGCATCTCGGAAATTTTCTGAATAAATTTTCTTAATAAAGGGTAAAATAAACCTCAACAGCCTACAGAAATCTGGAATTTCACTTAACTGATGTAAAGAGAAAAGGAAACAAAGTGTGAGTGTTTTGATTTTTGGCCTCAAATCGTTGCTGCAGCTCAAATCGCCTGCTTAACTAACTCCTGTCATCTGTACTTTTCAGCTCCACCTGTGCAATCATTTGCAGAAACATTATTAGCTGTTTGATTTTTTTCCCCTAGTTTGCTTCCATAGCAACATCCATCAGGGAGAGAACAGCAGGAGCATATGGGGAAGTTATAAAGCACATTTTCTACAAGAAAAGGAGGCCAAAGCATTTAACAGACAGCACTTAGGTTTCCCTTAGTAACTGAAAATCCAAAATAACTCTCTTGTTTCAGTATGTCCTAGTATTAATTAGGCTGCTTAATGATGTAGCAGTGCAGGTTGGAGGTAACACTTGGGTTGTCTTTAATTAATCAAGGTTCTGGAACATTTCTTTGAGATTTAAGCTTATTGCCAAAACATATTCTTGTTACATTTTTGTGAGCGCATATTTTACAAGCAAGGCTCGGAGCTGTTAGACAGCCTTTGACATGCTAAATATTGTGGAAAAATTTTTGCATAAGGTTCCAAAGAGAAATGCTAGAGCTGAAAATTATCTATTTGAATAGTTTGAAATCTGTCACCAAGGAATAGCTAGAAGCTGTCAGGTCAATTTTAGAATAAGTATATAAAAAAATAAAAGCATCTCCTGCATAGCCATTGTCTCCTTGCCAGTAGCAACCCATGTACACTGGTATTTTATTAATGAAAACTGTACTGGTGCTCCTCTTTAGTTTAAAACACAGACCCTGAAGCTCAATATGAAAACTCTAAGAGTTGATAGGCCTTTTTAGTAAATCAAATATTCCACTAATCTCTTTATTAGATCCATGTTTCTGCCAATATGTGCTTGAAATGGAGATGCTGATGTTTTGGGGGATGTTGTATACTGCATAGGCATAAACCTGACAGGGGACTGATGAGACTGCAGTATAGGGTCTTGGTGGAGATTGAATTACTGGCGTCCAGACAAACACGTTGGAAGATGTTGCACCAAGCAGAGGTGCACCCTGCTGGCAGGCTGTTATTTGTCTCCAGTGTGTCTGGTAGCCTGGAAGGGTGGCCAGTGCTGGATGTAGGAGGAGGCACACCACAATCCTCCTGAATACACCCAGAAACATTGTGAAATGCAGGTACAGTTTCATCTTTCTTCTTTCCATCCTTCCCTATTGATTCCTTGCTTTCTTTCTTCTCATATCCAAATTGTTCCCTGCTTCACACATGCCACTTCAGCCTCTCCCACTTTTGTGTTCCCATCTCCTGTTGTTTTTCCTCTGTGGCATCTTCTCTCCCTGGTCCATTTGGTCACTGCTGTCCATATCTGCCATCCTTACAATGAGTTCTGCCTCACCCAATCTCCCTGACAATGCAACAGCCCTTTCTGCAACCAGTTTAACAATTATCTCTTACACCTGCCAACTGAACACTTCTGCCCCTTTCCAGCTCTGTACATCCTCACCTCCTCTGACACTTCCTCATCCCTGGCATTTGGTCTCCACCTGAGTGTAATTGTTTCCATCACCCCAATGCCACCTTCTCACCTTCGGCAGCTCTTTTGCCACCCAGCCCGCTCTCCCTATGTCCCTTCACCTGGTAAAGGCAGAACAGGAAGAAGAGCAAGAGATGTCTTGAACTACAGCAGAGGGGAGTAAAATCTGCTCACGTTTCCAGCATATCTGGAAACCTTCTGCCACCCATCACATGCTCAGTGCCACTTTGACAAATCTGGGCCAGCTCCCGGTGATCTGTCCTGCTGCCTTCATCAGATGTGCAACCAGAACAGGCTGCCGCACCAGGATCTTTAATATCCCACTAAAAATCAAAATTTGCCAAGTAGTTCAACCTGGCCATGGACAACTATAGAGAAGTATCAGTTGCCTGAGGCCTCTGGCTGAACTGAACAGACTCAGAGTTACTTGGGTATTTGGAGTTCCAGACAGCTGCCCACTGCTGAAGGTTACCCTTTATTTGTGAAAAGTTTTGCATTTTAAAACAGGCAAACATGACTTTGTCCTCTTTATACTCTCAAGACCCGGGCTGCAAGGATTTACTGCATAGCAACAAACTCTCCCATGTTGTAAACCTGTAAAAATAACCCACTTTCCAATCCACAACCACAAGTGAAACAGTGAGGAACACAAACAGGTAACTGCACTGACTGTGACTCAGCCAGATACAAATTTTTGGCATTTTGGCATACAAAATTTTGGGGGTTGCTGGTATCCTTAAAAAATAAATCCACCCACTCCCCACCCTCAGTTTTGAAGGAAGAGCTCATTTTCTGCCATGTGATCAGTTGCTTGGGTTTAAAGTTGAACCTCTAAGTAACTACATATGCAAAGACTAGTCCCGCCTAATAGGAGAAAGGTTGAGGTTGCCTAGAGGATGAACCCTATCAACTGGTCCTCTGATATTACAGCAGATCTCTCAAAATCAGTTTCTATTAAGGATGGCATAGGCAAAATCTATCTGCCTAGAAGTTATCAAACACAAAATAAACAGGAAACAGTAGTTATCTCCCTTTATTTAAAAAGCACCTGCTACATCAACTAAGTTATAACGCAGATAGAACACGAAAAATTAGAGCTGGCAGAGGATAAATTGAAGAAATGGTATTTCAGTTGGTTCTCCTGCAGGAGCAACTCCTGTCAGACTAACCATGAGGACAGATAGAGCCAGGTTCTCTACCCTCCCCAGCTTTCAGAGGCAGCTCTGCTCGCAAATCGCAGCCAAAGACTGCTGTTGGCCAAGCTTTAGTAAAAACAAAGCCAACACAGTGTTGAGCAGCCAAGAACAGGGAGGCTGAGACAGCCGAGGCTGGGTAACATGGCAATAGGCAGGATTCCTCTGTGTGTCTGAAGGCGCCAGGTGGAGGGGAGAAAACAAGTTGGGTTTGTCCCAAATAAGACCCTGAAATTTCATTGCTCCAAGGGGGTTGCAGCCAGCATCTTCTAGTTTCTACCTCTGCTAGTGGGTATTTTTTTATTTTTTAATGTGAGCAATATGCCTCATACATATATATATATATATGTGTGTGTATATATATATAGAGAGAGAGAGTAAATGCCAGTTAAGGTTTTTGTTAATAATAGATCCCTTGGGGTGGATTAGAGTGAAATAACACTAAGCAATGGGTGTTTATAAATATATGTATATCAGGTTTATTTCAGAACAATTTGGTTGCAATGGGAAGAAGGTATGTACCCATTTTGCTTATTATCTTTAGAAATACAGCAATTTAAAAGTATTAAAAGAACACTTAAGAAAATGTATAGGGAAAAGAAAGAAAGACAGGATAAGAGTAGAAAGATATCACTCCCCATGGATCCACAAATGAGACTTGATTGTTGCAATTTCAATGTCCCTGAGTCAAGGTGATGGTTGCAGTTTTGATCCATTGGGAATGGGGGAAGCCCATGAAACAGAAAGGTCAATGGAGTAGTACACGTTCAAGTTCAGGTGGGAACGCCCAGGTACCTCTCCTGGGGGGAAAGGACATTTACATTGTTTGAAGTAACGCTGGGATTCACACGCAGTCCTCTGGTGGAAGGCCTCAGAAATGAGTCTGGGGGTGCTTTGGGGGTGTTTGATGGTTTACGACACCTTCTAAGACATGGCAGCTGCCTCTCACGTCCCTGTAGTTGAGCCAGTTATACCCCATCATTACAGGCCCTTGTCTGGCTCAAAACTCAGCTTGTAGCCTCTGGTGGTAGGTACACACTCTGCTCCTGGGCTGTTTCTTTGCACATCATCAGCAAAGCACCTGCTGCTTTGGCAAATGGCTGTTTGTTCGAGTCATTTACCATTAACATTTCAGTCTCTCACAAGGGATCCTTAGCAACCTGAGGGATACTAGTCCCAGGAGGCAAAGGAAGGACTGGGAGGAAAAAGGATGAAGTTAGAAGACAAGACTCAATTCCCTCCTTGACTCTAGAGAATGGGTTATAAGAAAGTTGAGTCAAGAAACAAGAGAGACAAGTGTCAGATGACTGCTTGTGCTTTAGGTGGAAAAAGGCAGGGAGGGCAGGAGATTAAGGCCAAAGAAGAAACTGCAAGGTGGGTGAGTCCTCAGCAGTGGCAGAGTGAGGGGTCAGATAAGTGGGGCTGGGGACTTCTGTATGGTAAGCACTGGGGGTGGGGATGAGGTCAGATTTAAACCCTCTGGATTTAAAGGACATCAATACTGGTAAGATAACTATGTGGTGTGCATGTTGTTGTCAATTAAAAAAAAAGAGAAAGAATTGTGGAAAAGAAGTACTTGCTTTACTCCCACAAATGAGTACAAAACCCTCAAATGTTAACTTTGTAATGCAACTCACCCTCTGTGACCATTGTAAATCCCCTCAGACACACTATTTTTAATATTTTAAATAACTCTGCAAGGATTAAATAAGGATTTGGTGCTTTTATTCTCCAACGGATAACAACGTGAGGCTCTCTCCCATGTTCATTACTGCATTCACTTCCTTTCCTCTCTGTGTATGTGACAGCGATGTTTTCTATTCCCCTGTTCTGAAAATTAGCCTCCCCAAATACTGACATGCTTAACAGCTGTTGTTCCTCAATTTGCACAAAAATGGAGTATTATTCCATAATGCCGCATAATTTGCCAACTCTTACACCTCCGCAGTCCTGAAATCTTTTTCTCTGCATCAGAAGGTATTTGCATACCTCAGGTCATATCTAGCCTCTTTATGAAAACCAAATGCAAACTGTGTGTGTTTGTTTCGTAATGCATCAGCAATCTCAAATTTCTGTTATCTGAGCTAGATGCAAACAACCCTTTCAACCATGGACCCTGTCAGAGTGCCTCAGATAGCAGCTCTGCCAGAAGCATCAGTCCCCCCACTGCTGCTCGGTAAATTCAGAGAGAAATTTTGGGATTTGCCCCTGAGGGAAAGTGCCCAGTGAATGCCATGTGTTCAGACATCAGAGCAGCACAGTCATACAAGCATGCAACACCTGCCACCGTGGTGTCACCACAGCTGTAGGTGTTTGACTCCAAGCAGAAGTCCACGACAGCACCATGACCACAGGCAATGTCCTCCACCCCCAGCACCCACAATCCAGAGTGTGGCTGCTGTATTGTGGATGATGCTGCAGCTGGGAGGACTGGGCTGGTTTGGAAGAGAGCAGCTGCTCATAGTCTTTGGTTGAGGACTGGAGCTGTGCATAAATCCACACCTATTCAGCATTTAGAGGTGTGGACCCCATTCCTGGCCACATCAAAGCTGCCTGCACCTTATGGTATACCAAAATCATGTGTTTAAGCTTCACAGGTAGTAAAATGTTACTAGAAATCCTTGATTTGGTCTGACCACAACTTAGGGAGGGATTTGGAGAAAGGTACAGCTTCAATGAGCTGCCCAGGGAGCACGAATGTGCATAAACAGTCTGCCAAGCCACATCCATAGCCAGGAGACAAAGGGTGCAGAGGCATGGGATAGGAGGAGAGGACACCACTTGGATGCCACAATATAATGCTGGGCCTCTGCTTGCAGCCCAAGATCTTTCATGCAACACGAGCACTCTTGGCAGTCTTACCATCAGAGAAATCCAGGCAGGATCTTCAGGTGTCAGAATTTCCTCTCATGTTGTCACAAAGGAGGTCTCGTCTTATTGACTTATGTTGTATCTAAGGAAGATTCTTGCACCATCTCAAGCCACTTCAGCTCATCCTGTAGGGGTGTCTGGCTCCAGCCCTGTCCATGGCTCACGGATAGGACCTGCTGCTGCCACCTCCCAGCTCTGCCTGCCTGTTAAAGGGCTGTGGGCCAGTGCCCAGACATGACAGCATGGCCCACACCAGGGTCCCTCACAGCTCGACCCCTTGCAGAGCAGCGCTCTCGCTCCCCACAGATCCTCAGAACCCAATGTACTTGAACACTTCACAAGCAGCTACAAGAGTGCAGTTTTTACTCCTCTTCTTTCTACAAAACCAGATTAAAATACTGTTTATTGCCCTCCAATTGTCACAGAATGTTGGACTGTGACCACCTCTATCTCCTTGCCATTAACCAGCTGCTTGGTCTAGTCTCTTGCTTGGTTTTGGGGCACTGCAGCCCACCAAGAGGCAATGAGAGGGATGTGGGGCAGCAAAGGATCCCTCATCTCGCATGATAATCATGTCCCACCATCCCATCTCTGGGTTGAGGTGTTTCCTTGTGCCTGGCAGAAGAGCTGAGCACTGCCTGTCCCACATATAGGAGACAATGTGGATGTGGTAAGAGATAAAAATAGTCTCACGCAGCTTAACCAACTTCATTTTTCAGTCTTTGAGAAGTGTCAGAATTGAATTTCCAGATACACCACTCCACTGTGATGAGAGATGTAATGCTTCAAGAACATATTTTCTTTCTTGTTCAGATGCAGAAAAAAATTCCCAAGAACAACTATTTTCATGGGATTTTGCCCAGAATTGGTAGAAATCTCAAGCAAACCATTCGTTTTGTAATATCTCTGACTTTCCTGTTCAAAAATCTCATGAGGATATTTTCCAGGACAGTTGAACTTAAAGCTGAGCACTGCCTAGGTTAGTTCTCAAATCCAAGTGAGACCACATAAATTTTTATTTTTTCCCCCTCCTTCTTAATAATGACTTGGGCTACTGAAAGAGAGCAGCGCTCCCTCCTCTAGTGTCACTGCGTGATGCTGTGCTATCAGGAGGTTTAGGCACAAGTGAACTCAAACCAGCTGCAGGGTAAGCACAACATAAGGCTGTTTCCCTGGTCACACACAGTGGGAAAGGGGCAGTTCAGAAGTTGGCATCCTTTGTTCAGTCCTGATTTTTTGCAGCTCCACTGCCTCACAGTGATTATACACAACTGGTAAAAAGCAGCACACTGGCCACCACTGCTCTGCAGTGGCAGGAGGGCACAGAGTGCCTGGTATCTGTGACTGCTTTGACCAAGCTGCCTCACAGTCACATACCTCTGGCCTCGGCTTCCTGTATGGGTGTCACTGCAGCTCCACTATGGCATTCTTCAAAAGCAAAATCAACAAAAGCATCACCACCAGGTATTTCAATATTTTAAGTTATCCCATCACTGGATTCACCACCACTACATGGCAGAAATAAGACACTGGGATTTGCTTATATTTGTGCAGAGTTTGCAGTGTGGGATTGTCCTGCAGGACTGAATCGTCTCTCCCAGCCATCTGTGGCACACGCAGTGCTGGGGTACCATCACACACACAAAGATGTGTAAGCAGGATCTGGAGCTGGTAACGTGTATTGGCTCTAACAGGGAATGTTATTTTGGAGAGAAAAGAAGGAAAAAAAAAGGAGAGAGAGAAAAAAGGGAAAGGGAGAGCGCATAAGACCTTTTGCAGTACAGTAACAAATGGCTTGGAGACTGTGATGAGTAAAATGTCTTGGGAAAAAATAATTGGAAAGGGAAGACCAGGGTGTAGAAAAGCACAAGGAAGAGAAAGGGACACACTGCAGGAGAAAAGGAAAATGAACAGATCTGATTATAATCTGTGGCTGAGAAACCCATCCTGTCCTGGCTTGGTGCCTGTGAAAGTCCTTGCAATGTGGACTAATATATTCACAAGCAAGAGATAGGGATGAGAGAGAAAGAAGGAAACACTTAATTTTATAAATTTTGTCTTCCATACATAACCTAAGGAGAGCTTGATGAGACAGGGAGAAGACCCCCAGGAATTAACCCTCCCCTGCATCTCCCACTGCCAAAACAGCATCTGAAATTGCCTCCTGTAGTCCCAGTAAGCTCTGTTGCAAAATAACCAGGCACAAATGCAGCTTGTCCCAGCCATGGCTACGAGGAAGAATTTGAGGTTTAGCACTCCAAAATCCGATTCCTTCAGACAGACTTTCTGTTCACCATGGTGCAAAATTCCCCATGGGCAGCTCTCCATCCTCCCCCTGTAGATTATGTGGACTCCAGATCAGGACCTGCTTCTCAGAAGGGACCTGTACAGCATGTACAGTGCCAAGGGCTTTTGTTGTTATTAGGATCCTCTGTAAATTGTGGTTACATTAAGGAAGAATAATGGCATCACACTTACAGACACAATCCAATTTTAGCAAAAGTAATGACTCTCAGTTGGGCAGAAGAGCAGTATCAGATCACTGTTGTTCATTGACACAGACTGACAGGGCATCCCCCTTTTGGTGCTCACCAGAGCCCAAAGGTTACAGAGAAGTTTTAAAGCTCTGCCTGCAGCCTCCACCTGCAATCGGTACTTTTATCTCAGACATCTTGTCTCTGTGCCATTTGCTAAAGCTGTCAGGTAATCACAGCTGTTTTTGTTCTCCCAACAAATTTCATGGCTACAAGGCTTCAAAATGAAACAGCCAGGCAATGAGGTGTTTCTCTGGAGAAGATATGTCTTGACTAAACAGTTTAAGAGTTTTACTCACAGTAGAAGTATAATGGGTTGTCTAGCTGACCAGTCCAAAGCCCACTCCAGTTCAACAGAAATGCAAAACTATTATCCTATGCAAAACCAAAAGGAGACAGAAATCTCATAGAGGGCATCAGAGGTAAGAGATCAGACCCATAAAAACTTTAGGGCACCAAAGCTGCTGCAAAATTCTACAGAACATAGATCCTTACAGTGCAACCTGGAGAAAAGATTTCCCCAGTTCTTTTGCCAGAGCAGGTGAAAAATGCAGAATAGCTTCAGGTAGGATGTAGAGCACTTCAACACCTTACTGGATGGATCTGACTCTGCTGTCAGCTGTGCCTAGAAGTCACAAAATGAGAAGTATGAGATGAGATCAACTGGCAGTAATTGTTTCTGTAGTCTTCTCTTAAATCTCTGAGCAGGTCTAGTCCTTCCTTGGCCTCTTCCACTGGCCCAGGGAGCTTGACATGGGGAAATAAGAATGTCTTTCTTGCCTCCTCAAGCCAGAATGTTTTAGCTAGAGCTATCAACCAGATGAGAAGCCAACAGCATTTGAGGAAGTTCTCCCTGTGGTGCTGTATTTTGGACATGATGGAGTCTGGTTTTCAACCTTGAGGTCTTTAAAAGACAATTTCCTGCATGAAGGCAATTGGCAAGAGTGACAACCTGGGAAAAGATTGGATGCTCATTCATGGCCATGGAAATGCCTGAAGGGTAGAGGGCTGTATCCAAACTAGTCTCACTGAGGCTCCCTTCATATTGACCATGAGAAAGAGACAGGTTAGGAAACAGTGGCATTTGGATCTTTCTAGATGTGCCATTCAAGTGTCTGTGTGGTCAGATCATTCGTGCCTGGCATGTATAAAGCTTTAAACAGTGATTTGATTTCCTGCTTTTTCCTATGGCTGTAAATCAGGAGTTTCTCCAACAGTCTTCTGAGAGTCACTTGACTCAGTCAGAGGGGTTAATCAGACCCTGTAGCTAGGACCTTGTTAAAGAGGAAGGTGTAAGGAAATACAAGATCAGAGTTGTGCTCATGTTTATCTTGGTAAGATTTGTCCTGACAGGAAAAAACAGGTTTAAAATATAGTAGAAACAAACAAACTGAAAAACATTTAGGAAAAAATCCCAATATATTACTTGCACTTGATGTATTTTAAATGTCTGAGTAATGAACTGGCACCTGGCTCAGATGGAAACAAAAGAGGAAAAGGTCTCACACAGGGGGAGTGGGGAAGGAATAATCCTGATACACATGTTGTTCTCTGAATGTAAACCTACTTCACACTCCTGTAGGTTAACATACCCTCTATGCAAACATCATTACTCTGAAAGGGGTTTATTTATATTCATATAAAGGGACAACTTCTGTTGCCCAGAAAAGATGAAAAAAGAATTAAACCAGATCTGACACAGACTGCTGAAAATAGCAAGAATAGAGAACACAAGGCAGTCTTGCCTTGATAATTTTACTTTTTCATTACAAGCCATTACCCCTACCTTCCCTGAGATGCACATGCTGCATACACAGAATGGCTGTGTATGGCCATGGGTTTGAGGGTAGGATCCTAGGAGCTGGGAAGAAGCAATGGATAACTAATAAAGAAAAAACCAAACCACTTGTGCATAAAATCTTCATCTCACTGGTAGGCAATTTATAGTCAAAAAGAATACGCACAGCTCATCCTTACAGTGCCTCTGTAACTCAAGAGCAGGGATTAGGAAAAAAAGGAGTAATCCACTAGATAAATGTTTACTTCTTTTTCTCTCCAGTAACCCCTGTGGCCCCAGGCAGTGGGGAGCCCCTTCTGATAGGTAGTGTAAATGGTGCTTCCCTCTCTCCTGCCGGCAGCTCAGAGAGGTTCAGCGCTATCTGCCTGCGCAGGTAGCAGCCTGTTTGATATAACTGCTCCCCACTGCACAAAGTGGCCAGGTGCTGTGACAGCTCGTTGGAGTTCTCCAAGTCACTCCGGCAAGGTTTTTCTACCATTATCCTCTCACAGCCCTCGGGGATATGATTTATTCATGCAGCATCACTGAAGGCATCTTTCTACGGCATATGGAGTTAAAGTGTCCTCTTCACAGAGCTGCCTGGGGACAACTGTGGAATTTGTACAGACAATCCCACTAGGTAGTCAATCTTGTAAAAGGACTGATATTACAAAGTAAATACAAGTGATCTATTTGTTTAAGGTTATTACTGTGACCGACAGGGTATTAAAACAATCTTTCTACTGACAAAAGATATCAGGCCTGCACTCCTATTTGATGTTTCTAGGCAGGCTTTTCTTCTTTCTTTCTCAGCTGCCGAGCTTTGGGGTGTTCATCAAACTTGACTGATATGGAGATCGGAGTGCACCATGCAACCAGCCCATTGAAATTCAATTCAGATACGGGCTTAAATTATAAAAAAAAAAAAAAACCTTAGCTAGTAATAACACTTTGATGTGCAGATGCATGCAAGTTTTAACTTCTACTTTCTTCTGAAACAAATCTGCTTCAAGTCATGCTATTTGATTCATATTTTATCTTTTCATACATCCAAAGCAAGAATATTAAACATTGCCCTCTGCGGTCAGGAATCTTACAGTGGGTGATGTATGAAGGCTTCCATTTCATCCTTTTATCGAGGCTGTATATGGACACTTCCCCACGACACAAATATACTGCCCAACATTCAGAGCAAAATGGTCAGTCACTTTATATCTGGCTCCTTTTCAGAAACATACCATTTCTTTTGGAACTGGAAATTTCAACTAGGGAAGGACATCACTGTCCTAAACGCATTTTATATTCTGGCAGCAGACAGACCCTCTCTGGATACAGAGCACCCAGACAGGCTCCCCTCTGCTCTGCACTGTGCAAACCATGCCTCATTCTCCTGTCCACTCTCTATTCTGAAGCACACAGTCCTATGCAAGTCCAGAGTTTGCTTATTTATCTATTTTTGCTTTTATTTATGTTTGACTTGTAAAGTCCAATAATGCTGTAACATCTCTGATCTGCTGTACTAAACCCAAACCCTCATCCACCCCAGGAAGAGGCACAACCATTCATTGTCCCATACCCATGCTAGCCTTATTTTCCTCCTTGGGATCTGCCAGGATCCAACAGCAGGTACATCACTTGCTCTCACAATACCCAAGCATAGCACCGACCCTAAACATATCAGAACAATAATTCACTATCACCTGACTATAATCGACATGCCCATGTGAGAATCAAGCTTCATTCTAATTTTATGGCTCTGGCAGGATCCTGTAAATAACATCAAGTTTCTACCTCTCTACTTCTAGACCTTAGCCCCACTTCTAGAATTTAAACCCAGCCCAACAATAGCTCTGTGCCCCTAGGATCAAACATGAAGGATTCCTTCATACTGGCACTTACCTTGTTCCTAGCATGATAGCTCTCACAGGATTCAGGAATAAACATAGCTTCCCACTAATGCTAACCCAGACCACATCTTTAATTCTAAAGGTTTTGGGGTTTGGTCAGAATTAATATGCCAGCATCAGGAAGGGACTGAAGAGCTAGATTTATGCTTCACACCCTCAAGGGCTGAGATAGAGACCTGTGGCCACAGGAGTGCTGGTTTCCTGCTTAGCATCACCTAATAAATAAATACACAAGGACCTTTGCCCACAGGAGCCTCACAGAGATGCCAATGCACAACCCAAAACCCTCCTCAGACTCCTTAATTCCTGGCTTTTAATATTACCTCAGCTGTAAGACAGACAACCCCTGAGATGATGCATCAGCAGGGAACCAGCCCTCATTTTGACCTGTCAGGATCTCTAGATATCAGTCCCAGCTCTTTGGTGCTGTGTCCCCAGCCATGTAAAGGCCATGTCTGAGACAGCCAACTTCATCCTCTACCCAGCTAGGGACTGTGCTAACAAGTAAACAACATAGTCCATCCCATATCCTGGCATTGTTTAGTTTACTGGTATAGATACAGCCAGACATATGGTAATAAATATAACCATGCAGGCCACAAGAGCAGAAACCACATTCTTTATCCCACTACATCTCTGTCTTAACTTTAATGCCATAAAGAACAGCTTTTCTAGATAAAATACAAGTCATTTAACCCTTAAGGACCAATCTTAGAATCATAGATTCATAGAAAGGTTAGGGTTGCTCTCCTTTGGAATTAACATATACTGGATGTTTTTTTGGAGAAAATGATCCAGCATTGGATAAGGATTCAATAAGGATTCAGGATTGTGCAACTCTGTGTTGGTTAGCTATGGTTAAGTGTTAGTAAACTAGGATTAAGGCTCAGCTTTCAGTTCAGGCTATGAATGGGGACCACAGGAGTTTTTCCTCCTGGCTTCAAGAAAACTTACTGACCCTGAGATTAGCTCAGTTGGTTAAAACTTGGTGATAATAACACCACGGTCACAGGTTCAATCCCCTGAATAGGCCATTCACTTAAAAGTTGGACTCAATGATCCTTGTGGGTCCCTTCCAACTCAGAATAGTCTGTGATGCTGTATTCAGGCTGAGAGAGGCTCCAGTGAATAATTCAGTGTTTTATATACTTAGAGCCTTAACCACACCAAATGGTTAAACTTTGTGTTAGATTTTTGACAGAGGGAAAAATCTCTGCTGCAGGCAGAAGGAAACAACTAAACAGGTCAGGCTGATGTGGGAACTAACAGTGGTGGGACAGATGGCCTCTGTTTAAGGATAAAGGAGAAGCAGTTCCCTCAGTCTGATTGCAAACCTGCAGTGACTGCAGGCAGGAATGAAGGCCAGTATGAAACGAGTCCATTAGATCAGAGCTATTTCTAAGCTTGATACTACATGTTGAGTGGCAATCATAAAAAAAAATAAATTAGTTTTAAGTCCCTGATTTCTAACCTTATCCCATATCTCTCTATCTCATCCTCTAATAGATAGGATGGTGTGACCAGCCCTAAAGGAATCAGTCATCCCAGTGGATACTGCTCCTCACCTCAGCAAACAGGCCTTGCAGGACACACAAATAGCACAAGGATTTCACTCATAGGAGTCTCATATTTCTAACATGATTCACTATAATGTGCATGATGTTAGTGACATCAAACACAACCAAAGCCTACGGACTTTGCAGGACTCCTTCCAGTCCTAATTATCCAGCACTGGATTTCCAAGAACCTGATGAAATCCTAACCCAGTAGCAGCATCATCTCTAGTTCAGTGAACTGTAACATACAGTCTGTTGAGACCAGTCCTCCTCAGAGACTCTGGTGGCAGAAAGAATCCCTAATTTTTTAACACTCGGCTTCCCATGCCTCACTGAACCATGTAGAACTATGTGGTATATGATATGTACCTCAGGATATGACCTTGAGCAATGTGATGTAGTTAATTTTGTGATTGCCCCTACTTTGATAGTATGGTTGAGACAGATGCCCCCAGACAACTCTACCAGCCTGAACTCTGTGAGCCTGCATATAAACTCACCTGGCACAAGCCTCTCACCTAGATTTGTAATAGCAGCCAAGGAATCAAATTATGCTGCCCTTTATCTACCTGCCCCCTTCCTGGCAGTGTTCAAGGCCAGGTTGGATGGAACTTTGAGCAATCTGGTCTAGTAGAAGGTGTCCATGCCCATGGTTGGGACTGGATGATCTTTATGGTCACTTCAAACACAAACAATTTTGTGATTCTATAATTCTATGATACTTGACCATAATGTCAGTGTTGTTGAGTCCTGTCTGGACCAGGCCTGTAGTTTTTCCTAGTATTTCCTCAGGCTGACATTTGAATTCTGTGGGCTCTGAAAGATGCTCAGTAAATTTCTATATCCACGTGACAAAAGAAAGACAAGCCCTTTTTTGCTTTCATGTTATAACCTCTTCATTTACTTTTTTCTAGAGTTTTCTGAAGTCCTTGCCTGTATGCTTCTGGCATACAGGCATCTTCTGATTGGCTGTGTTCAAGCTTTCCTCCTGGGCTCAGTCCATCCCCCATATATTTTTCACTACTCGCAGAGCAGCCCTGACCATTCTCCTCTGTCCAGCCTTGAGCGTGATGGTTCCCCGTCCTTTGCCGTTGCATGTGCTATGTTCCTCTAAGACACACTGCTGCTCTCTGCTTCAGCTCCCTCACTCAAGATACAGAACTGTCTACTACTGGCTTTACCCTTGTGCCTATCCTTTTTGAGAAGATCAAGGCTTTAATTTTTTCCCAAAGTCATCATCTTCTTTTCTTGAGAGTAAGGAGAACCTTCATGGCTTTGTAAAAACAAATAACAATTATAGCATTAATGTGGCATTTGAATAACCAGGCAAAAAATTTGGCAGTTAGAAGTCAACTCTAATGTAATAATCAAGTAAGATTGGAATGTCTGTGATTTAATTTGCTCTCTTGATGCTGCACCTTTTAATGGAGGAAGATTTTCCCCCTCAGAGCAAAATCAGCTCCCGCTTCTACTAAAATTCAGCCTGGTGCAGAGCTGGGTCACTGTGTCCTTCTCAGCTCCATTGGAATGGGGATTTATACGATGCCTGTGTTGAGGACCCATGGACATGGCATGTGGGAAAGCCCAGGAAGGATTCAGGGTTCCTGCGCTCCAGTGTGTCCCCAGGCACAGCCCATTGAAAAGTAGCAACGGGGACAGGGGGGACCTAAATGCATCTTTGTCCCAGCAGTTCAGTTCTTTCATCCTCTGCAGCATCATCTCTCACTTATGCCTGAATGTACAAAATCTAAGTTGGTCAGTGGCAGGTACCTAACCTGCCAGCCTTTCATTCCAAGCAGCTGTGGTTCAGGTTAAATTTCCTGCCAAGTCTTAACTGTAATTTAAATTTCCTACACTATTTAAGCTGAACAATCTGAACTTCAGATCTCTTGAGCATTAGTAAAACAGTTATGAGAAAAATCAGGATAAAAGGTTAAGCCCATAAAAATATGCAACTCATTTATAAAAATAATTCCATCAGGTTTTCACAGACTAAGAAGACAAAGGTACTAATTTCTGCATTTGTAATAACCTTGGGACTGCCACTGGTAAAAGTCACCAGAGTAGTCACTCCTTGGGAATTGGTTGCCCTAAACTTTTCAAAATCTGTAACTAGCCCACAGGCTTTGCAGCACAGTGTCAGTGTGGCATTTTCTACTTCACAGCCAGAGAACCAGCTTGGGAGACCAAGAGATATTCTTGGCCACCTCTTGGAACTCACCTCCTCCTAGGAGGCTCAGAACACGACCCTCTCCCAGCAGGATCGTCTCACTTACCAGGATGAACCATGTTCACCACCTGGAGATGCTCTTTGCGGTGTCACAAAGTCCTTCTTTCCCCTGATCATGACAGTGCCACCTGTGGGAGATTCTTCAAGGCAATGTCTTCTGTCAGCTGGCATGACTCAGTTTATATCCCCTGTGACTGGGGGCACCACTGGGGCTGGCTCAGATACAGCCACTTGCCATTGTGGACAACCTCAGTAGGGTAAAAGGAAGCTGTTCTTGTCTCTCTCCCCTCTTGGTGGGGAGAACACAGGCTGCCAGTGTTATGAGGTGAAAATAATTAAACACAGTTAAAATATTCCACAGTCATTCATTTTAAGAGTAGCTTTGTTATTAGCAGCTCCCTTTTGGGCTGAGATTGTGAAAAAGCTGATGTGTTTGTTAGCTGCCCAGCAGATATACAAAACCAGTGTGGTGTAGAGACAACTTTGAAGTTCTATTAAAAACCCAGATCTTTTGCTATTGCTGTAAAATACTATGGAAAAAATGTTTATGTAGTTCCTCAGGAGCTCAGAAATAATTTTAAAATAAATCAGCTTAAAATAAACCCAATAATTCCTTGTTATACGTGCTACTATATTCATCCTCATATAAGCAGCTTTTCTCACTAAGCATTAGCTTGTATTTGCGTATCTATTCTGGAAAGCCTGGTTTCTTTCCATCTAGCAGACTTTAAAGCCTTTTCCTCTGCAGTGTTTGCTGGACAGTCAGGTAAATACAAGGTAAGCACCCTTCTAGCTCATTTCTGCTGATTACCCTGCTCTGCCTTGGCTTTTCTCTCTGCTTGTTCTGCAGGCCTAGCCTTTTCTGGGAACTGCCATCGTTTCACAAAGCAGCACAGCATGAAGAAGTTTTTTCAAAAAGTTTTCTTTCGTGGGGAAAAAGGATGCTATACAGGTTTTGCTCATGGTGTGTGATGTTAGTCCAGAAGCAGCCCCAGGGTTGGCCTCAAATGTGCAGTCCAGGGTCTTTACTTAGAAGTATACAAATTTACCTAAAAATCTATGTTGCTATGAGCAGTGACAACCACTTCAACAGAACCCAGCACTGGGGGCTTCTTGCCTGTTTTATGTCTTGGTCACGCACTACAACCCCTCTGAACTCCAAGGTCTTTAACTTAGTTTTACTCTGATATAACTAACTTCTATGGCTTGTCCAACTTCTTATCCAGTCTTAGTTGTCACAAACTGTATTTTAATAGAAATCACCTCTCAAACTAACAGCTTAATGGAAGGGAAAAGTGCTCTCTCCCCCACAGCCTGTCCAGGGAGAAGAGGGCAGGTGCCCATCACCTGCAGCCTCGCAGCCACTGCAAGTGAGGAGTCATCAGATGGGACCAAACTGTGGGAGGTTGAGCAGGTCCCAAAAAAACAACACCTCATTCAAACCACCATAATTTCATACAAGATAGCTCACCATAGGCTGGCAATCCTCTTAGATGCATTTTTTTTCCCTATTTGCGTTAAAAATGAGAGCAGAAGCAGTGGAGTGCTTCAAGCATAAGCATATACTGTGGGAATAGAAGTAGCAGTAATAGTAGTTAGCCCTTATGTACCGGCTTTTCATCTGTAGATTTCAAAGCACTGCCACAAAAGGACATTACTGTTGTTCTCAATGTTCTCTGAAAGAAGGGATGTGACCACGTTCACCAACATGTCCCACCAGTCTTCCATGACTGCCAGCTCTCATGCTGTCCTCCCCACCACTAGTCCTGGTGTGCTTGACTTGTACTGGGTTTTTTCTCACCACCCCCCTTCCTCAGGAAAGGGCCAGCGCTTAGCAGATGGGAACAACCTCTGTGTGGGAGCTGCTGCCAGGGATCCCATGCTGGGTGGTGCGGGGAAAGGGCTCTCTCCAGGCAAGGGCATCATCTCAGCTTCTCAAGGTGGGCAGCCTGAAGAGCTCTTTCTCTATCTCCTGCTGTTAAAAAAGGAAACAGGCAATTAGTGCAGTGCTAATAAAACACATCTCCAAGTTTGTTTGCTTTTTTAAAAATAAATGGGCAGTATGCATACATAAAAGAAAGGCATAGGGGAAAGAGAGTAACCCAGCCTCTTTTTTCTATATGGGGAGCGAGGGATACTCTCAGAGACATGCATTCATCTCTTCAGCAACCACATACCTTGTGGGCTGTTTAAACACTGCCAGGAGAGGGGCAGTCATATTGCAGTGAGTTTTGTACCTGCCTCCAGGTCTCTCACACAGACAGATTCCTTAAAGATGTTTCAAGACAGCAAAAGGCTGGAGAGCTGATGCTCAAAAACATTTTAAGGTGAGCTGTTGTACTGAATGAGCAAAGAGCAGCGGGGAGCCCCTGGCAGCTGCAGAGGAATAAGTTCTTTACAGGGCAAAAATGCATCTTCTGCGTTTTGTCCTCGTGCACTGTGAACGCTGAACAACACCAGCATTTCCATGGAGATGGAGACATTGCATATTGTTGAGGCAAGGATGTGAATTTAAAACAGAAATATGACTGATCTCCAATTGTGGCTCAGGAGGCAAGGCACTGTTATGTTAAAAAATGTGTTTTCCAGCCCTCTGCCATGCCCATGGAGGGCTCCCACTCTTAACTCCTTCAGTTCCAAACCCAATAAGCATCACAACAGTGAACAGCCTGCTGTTCATTTCAAACTCTATTCAGAGATAGTAAGGTACTTGTCTGTCTGATCACTCAGCCCCAATTTTTTCATGATAAATCATTTCCATGCCAATATGGCAGAAAGTGCACCATCCACAAGCTATTAGAAAGCTTCAGTATGCCCAGGGAGTGAGAGTAGAGGCTCAGCATCCTTAAGGATAAAACCATCAGATTTTGGATTTGCAGAAGAATATATCATGAGTGGTTAACAAAAAAAAATATGTATTTTTATTAAAATATATATGTGTCAGTCTTCCATTGACTGCCAGAAAATGCGAGGAAAACATGTTATTCAAGCCAAATAAGTATTTGAGGCCAACACTTTCTCCTTTTACATCTCCTGTCTGCAACTCGACACCTAAACTGCACTTGAAACCAGGAGGAAGCAGAAAAACCGAGGAAGGTGTATTGGCAGGTGGTTTCAGTTACTTCTAGCTGAAGGAGCTCTCTCCTCACACAAGGTCTTTTAAGATTTTTTTGAGTGGGCAACCTCAGAAATATTTAAAACAAGGTGTATTGTACCCCTGCAGAAAATAATCTTGGTGTACCACTGTGGAGGTGCAAGCAGCCTTGCAAAAGCCCTCACCTAAATGGGCGCAGAGCAGTTACCAGGAAAGCACGTGGGTGTGATGCTTGGGACAGAGAAGTGGAGGCAGAGAAGGTGGTCATCTCTACAGAAATAAGACAGAGTAGTCCCTGCAAGAAGTCACTGAGGGTTTCTGATTCAGCAGGGAGCTGATGTGTTTGTAAAACCTGTCACAGGAAATTTAGCATGGCGGGAGGCAGGGAGGAGTCTCTGCTCCCTGCCCAGGAAAAGCAGGCTCTCTGCTTCCCTGGAGGTCTGACTGGGGAAAGGATCCTCTGCTGCCAGTGCACTTCAGCCCCACAGCTCCACCTGTCACCCAGGACAGGGTACCCAAGACCAGGGGTCCACCTGGTTCAACTGGCACTGCCAGGAGAACCAAAAGCAGGGAAGACTATGAAGTCTTTCATTTATTTGCAAAGAGCTGAATGCCCTGTGAATGTCATCGTGAAATTACTTTCTTTTATTTAGGACTAGAGTTGAAGGGAGTGGAAGGGAGAATTGGCAGCATAACCCCATGTGCTGCATTTCTGTATACGATAAGTAAAGAAAGTCTAGCCCAGCAATCTTTGGGGCTCAAAATCCTTTGGTCCTGAGGCACAACTGAAGCGCTACCAGCCTTTCCTGACACTCAGATCACATCAGCTTTCCCAAGCCACTGCCTTATGCTCTCTAGGATGCCCAGCTGCACAGGTTTGTCCCTGTTTCCCCTGTCTGGTTGCAGGTGTAAGATGTCACATCATCAATTGCATGGTGGCAGGACAAATGCTTGTCTTTCAATGTTCTTCAGACACCAGAGAAAAAGAAGCATTTTACATATTCTTGATTAGACAAATGGTCCATTGAAAACAATATTCATTAAAATTCCATATACATAAGAATCATTAAAACACAGACCTGGCTTGTCCACACATACGAATTTCCCAGAATTAAATCATGGATTTTTAACACTTAGTGATGTTAGAAAAAACAGTTGGTCATGGCAACAAACCATCAAAAAAGTACTGCAGGCCTGAAATTCACTGTAAAACCTATTGCTTGCTTACTGGGTTGTTTTTTTTTTTCAATCTACCCACAATGTCTGGAAACCACAGACTGAAAATTTCTTATCATTGTTGTAAATAAACACAGTGTGTGGGAGGGAGAGAACAGAATAGCACCAGGCTGTTATTTGACAGGAGATTTTTGGAAGAGCAGGGATCAAGCCGGACAAAAAGTTTGTGCCAGCAAGAGGCACAAGGCTACAGGGAACTCTCTGCTCATGAAGTCAGCCTTTGCCATCTCAGCAGGCATGTAGTATGACCTTCATAAACTGATCTAGATCCACCTTAAAGTTATTAAGATAAATACATTTCCTCTGCTAAGATACTAGGACACTATTCTTATAATTTTTATTCTTATTATTCTAATAGGCTGGGATCCTTCTGGCAATTTCCAGCCTATGTTTAGACCAGTTTATATTCCACACCTAAATTGCCCTTCAGATCAAATATTCCTGAGGACCATTCCCTGAACATTGTATTTGCCATGAGGATATCCCTTTTCCGTCCATGTTTTACCAGGCTAAAACATAGACCTTTTGCTGCCTTCTTGAATGGCAGCTTTTCCTTTCCACAAGCAACTGTAATAAAAACTGGGGTTTACAGGCATCTCTTCTGTACACTGGTTATCAGACCTATATGTTTGCCATCCATAGGATGGGTATGAACTTGAAGGTGGTCTAGGAGCTCAGTGCTACCAGGGGCTTGAAGGACTTTGATGCTTGAGGTAGACAGTGATTTGCCATCCCATTCTTTTTGGCAAAAATAGTTAAGTTCCCTGATGACATTCTTAGACACAGCAAAGGAAATGCTTAAAAAGGACAGCCACCTTTGTGACTGTGGGACAGGATGGGCTGAAAGCACAAGTTTCACCACTGAGCTCCCTGCCACCATTCATGGCTGTGGGTTCTCCCATTTTATGCCTCCCAGGTCGCTGACTAGCTTGGCCTTCATGCAAGCAAAGTTTATGTGCACCACTGAGAGATACTCTATCTCAGTGAGGATTTGGATGTGACAAAAGGATTCAACATAACACAAGTTTCAGAGCAAGTGACAGGAGTATTAAAATCCAAGCAGAGTATAAACATACAAGGTTAGCATCATCAAAATGAAATTACCTTCTCCTTATTGTTCTTTATAGACTGCATATTGACCATGAAAGTTAACTGCTTTCTGTAGCATGTTCAATTGACTTTGGGAAACTTCCTTAAATCAAATTGGAAATGTTTTGAGATTTCTCAGGAGAATAAATGAGAAATAAATAGCAAAGCAGCATTTTGCTGAAGTGTCTAGTCACCAGTCATCATCAGATCTGACAGACAGAACAAGATGTTTAGAAAACTCATTGAATATGGTCTGTTATCTAGCTATGTATCAAGGCTTTTATCTGACATACCTCTGGTCTTCTTTATATAAAAAGAACTCCGTGGTATTTGCAACAAAATTATCTGTTTATCCTAAGGACCTTGTTGTCTACAGTATGTTTCTTCTGAGCACTATACAATTTATTTCATGGCAACATAGTTCTCTATTTTAATATTGCTGTGAAAAATTAGGAATGTTGCAGTTTGTCTGGTGAAGGGCAGACAAAAATCTGCTCTTATTTATGCTTGAATAAATCTAAAACAACTGTTGACTTAAGCTGCTCATCTAGATACCCACTGCTGTATCTAAGGAGAAAGTCATCCACAGAATGCTCATTTTTTTCCATCACGACTGTCCCTGCATGGCTGAGCCCAGGGTCCTGATGGATAATGTACAAAGACTGTGAAAAAGTCATTTTCCTCAGGCCTAGATATTCAGCCTTGCTCTGACCCTGGCTCCAGCCTTTTTCTGCTGTGTTAGAGACTCAGAATCTTCAGAAACCTCTTGCCTGGGTAGGGGCTTACAGGCCATGACCAAGGCACTTAAGCATCGTCTGGATAAATTATACTGAGCTCTTGGCATATTCTAAGCTTTTCTAGACTTCAGATCATCCTTGCAGTATTTCTCTGTATCCCTTCCAATTTATCAGCATACTCTTTAAATTAGGGATCCAAGAAGTGGTCAGTTTGTTCCAGTAAAGCTCTTGCTAATGCCTCACAGAGTGATAATTTCCCTTCCTGCCTCTCATCAGTATTTTCTTCCCATGCAGCCATGGATTACTTTAGCACTTTAGCCACTTGACTAGTCTGGGATCCCATCAGCAGCCAGCTATCCACCGTGAAACCATTTCTTGGTCATTGCTTGCTGAAATACAGTCCTGAGTCTTGTCACTGGTACCTGCATAAAAATATTCCAGCTATGCAGTTCCATCTCCAGCAATTCGGCTCACCATTAAAAGGCACATTACTCAAGGGAGCCCAAGCTGCTGTGCCACTAGATAGCTCTGAAGGGCTGCCCTTTATCTCCCTCCCCCACACAAACTTTTTGCAGTCAGGTCCACTGGGGTGTATTTGCACCTTGGCTGCAGGGAGTGTTGATGAAAGCAGGCACCTTGTGAAATCCCAGTAGGCACATTCCATTGAGAGACTGGTTTCTTGCATATAATTACTTTCTGAGGTCTGTCCATAAGCTGATTTTTGAGCCTTTTGATAGGTTTGTATTGCTTTGTGTAAAGAAATTGTTATTTTTTTCAGCAGAATTTCATCCATTATCAAATGAAATGCCTTACAGTGTCGAGTTTGGCAATGCTGTTAGTTTTATCAGTCAAAATGCATCTCAAAAAAAAAGCAATATCAAGTTCAACAGAAATTCTGCTCTGTGCTCATTTGCTTATACACACAAAAAACGATCAATCTGCAAAACCTCGGCAAATAAGAAAATACATTCAGTTATTTAAATTTTCAAAGAGAAATCTTTTGTTCATCCACTTTGCAATATTCCTGAAAACAAAAAGCTTTTTACTCCTTCCTGATATTCAGCAACTCCCATAAAGTCTGAGACAGCCAATTTCACTCTCAAGCCATTTAAAGCAGATGGATTATAGTCATGCACAAAACTCTCTAATGAATAAGTAAAACTACAGTTACTTATTATATTATATAATAGCCATTTGTAAGGAACTGATCATTGAAGCAGTTGAAGTCTTCAGCTTCTCTCTGCCTTGCTTTATTTAATTGCCTTTGTCTGACTGGGTTTTGCTGGGCATTTACTGCCATCCAGTGCTTCTCTGAGATATTACTCCACCATCCACTATTAAAAGCTAACACAAAGCAAGAATATTTGTCTCTTAATGAACTTGCTGGTCTCATTTGGAGAAGCGCTACAGGTCTGTTACAGCAATAAGCCAGCACATCGTTCTGCTGCAGCAGTGTTTTGAAATGTTGTGGTACCTGACCGTGCTGACGCTTCAAACTGATGAGACTCTGGTTGTCAAACCCTGTGGGCAGGACTCTGTCCAGCATTGGAAAGGGATGATTTGAGCTGCTGTCTCATGGATATCAAAGAGAAGGTGTTTCATGATAAGAAATTTAAGAAATAGTTTTCTCTGGTTTTAAGATGTTAATATTTTGTGGGGGTTTTTTGTGGTTTTGTTTGGTTTTTTTTTTAATTCACTGCACACAATTTGCTTTTGCGTTTTGTAGCCTGCAAGTGTTCAGACTGTGTGCTGGTTCTGCTTGCCTGAAAGATAAAGCTCGATCCCTGAAAAGCATCCATCTTACTGGAATGATTTTCAAAATTTTATTTTATTTTGATTTTTTGGACAAAACCCACACTTCATAAGACCTGCTTATGCTTATGCAATGTGTAATAAAGTTAAAATAGTAAAGATTTTAATTCTACAATGTCCAAGTTTTTCATATTTTCATAAAATGTCGAGTGAGGTTCATAATGAACAGTCCATGTAGCAAAAAAACCAATTGTATTTCAATATTGTGCTCATTTTAATAAGACAAAATGTCTTAATATTGCAAGGAATAAACTGTCTAGGGCTTTGGAAAGACCAAAAGTATTACTTCAGATCTCATGAGGAGATGGAGAGAAGATGGACCAAGTAAAATGAGAAGTTTAGGGCAGTGAGCTGGGGAGTCAGGCTCAACCCTGATCCTGGCCAAGTCATTCAGATCATGTTTTGGAAGCTCTGTACACATTCCTTGTTTTGGTTGGGTATGAGACACCTAAATGTACCCAGATATTTTATTTGTACCAGCAAGTGGCATTTTCCTTGTTACAATTATATAATACATTATGGTAAAAATGTAGTTAAGGAGAAATATGTGTTTGTGTATTCATAGTGATTTCTATTTTGCTTTGTATGGTTATTTAAGGAAGACAGAACTTGTAGCATTAACCATTATTTTTATTGTGTGGGAGATCAAGCACTGGAAAGACTGCTCAGAGAGGTTGTAGGGTCTTCACCCTTGGCTAACTGGACATGGTCCTGAGTAATATGCTGTGACTGACCCTGCTTGGAGAAAGGGATGGACTAGACAGTCTTCTGAGGTGCTTCCAGCTTCAGCAATTTGTGTGGTACAATATATAGTTTTGTCCTGAAACAAAAGGTTATGTAGACACAGGAAAATATTGTACACCAACAATAAAGTCAGGAACAGTTTAATTGTGGTCATAAGCTTTTCTCTTTCTGTTGAGATAATGAATCTCTAATGACACAGCAACTCATAAGAGCATTTAAGAATATCACGTAATTTTATTTCCAATATATTAAAATGTTCAAGTAGATGCTTAAATATCGGAATAACCCTACTGCGATCAATACTCAGATTTAGATTAAGCATGTGTTAAATGAACACATAAACTTTACCTCTTTTAACACATTCATTGCTCTGGTATCTGTATTCCAGACCACAAACCTGGCTAGTACAGGACAAAAGGAAAGCTATATGGATACTGGAAGTTAATGTGTGCCCACTTGAGGTAGAAGTGAACTGGGAAACTGAGAGCCCCAAAAAGGGAAAACCCGGCCCAGAAAACACTTTCTGATATAACCATTAATTCCCCATGTAAAACTTCTAGCACATGCAGTTGAGCTACTCCATATATCCCAGCCAAGTTTGGCCTTAGACTGAAAACATCGGGGATTTTTTCTTCTACAACCATGTTTAACCGTAGAGGTGGCGTATGTGAAACATCTCAGCTATCCCTATCCAGTTATCCTGACCATTTTGTCCTTGCCCAGCACAGCACCCCAGTGGTCACTCCATCCCTAGTACACACGCCCAAGCAGGCATAGCACTCCCTGAATACCAAAGCCTTCATCTCCCCTTACCATAAATCCACCCTACATATACACCACCCACAGCTTTCCCTTTCTTCCTGAGTAGAAGAAAAAAGCCTTGACAGTGCTCAGCTGCACGATAGGACAAGGATGGTTTTGAACTAAAACAGAAGAAATTTTTTATGTTGAGAGTGATGAAGCACTGGAACAGGTTTCCCAGAGGGGTAGATGCTCCATCTCTGGAAATATTCTAGGACAGGTTGGATGGGGCTCTGAGCAACTTGATCTATTTGCAGGTGTTGTTGCAGAAGGGTTGAACTAGATGGCCTTTAAAGGTCCCTTCTAACCCAAACTATTCTGGGGTTCTATGATTCTGTGATGTGAACGCTCACATCACTGCAAGCACCTGAGCAGCAGTGTTGTACTGCCCTTTGCTTAGTTGCTGTCCCCCAGAAGCAGGAGGCTACAAGGAACTGCTAAATGCAATGATTCAGTATTAGATTTTGTGCTGCAGTGTTATATTTTATTTTAAAATAAGGTTAACTAAAAATCTTTGCCTCAGTTTATGACTTCAAGAATTTCAACTGAATGTCTAAAAAAAGTATTTTCCCCGTTATCATTGTTTCTAATTTTGCATTTCTTATGCAGTTGCGATTCAAAGATGTTTAATCTAATTCACTTTGTTTTATAATTTATTCCACATCCAGATGATTTTACACCTTTCAAATGCCTCAAACAGTGATGGCATGGAAATGCAGTTCTATTCTAATAACAAAAATAAACCTATCCCAAGGACTTCCATCTTCATTGAAAGCCAAACACCAAAATCACGGTTTGTCCCAAATGGAAGTACTGAGATCCAAGTAAGCTTTGATACTGCTCTACCCACAGCTCTAAATGCAAAACTGACCATTTTAAAGCTTATTTAAAAAATACTGAAAAGAATCTATAACACTCTGAATGCTGAAATCACAGTGAACCACAAAAAATTAGGTTTGCATTTGACATGTCAAAAGAATGGGTTTGTTTTTTCCCACAGGTGTCTGTAAAATTGGAAGAAGAGAGACTTCTTTGCCTTTAACTTTACAAGATCATTTCATAAGACATTTCTTTGAAGTTTTATTTAACCAATTCCTAGATGTCTGCACTATCGGTGTCTCAGCTCCCTATTTCACCATGGCTTAGTCTGTTATACATATTCTGAGATTTGTATGCAACCAACCTGTTTTCATGCTTAGTTTCTTCTCCTAACATCTCTGAAGAACTCTTGACATTATAGATCTGCTGACATGAAAATACTAGAGGCTGTGAGGCTATTCCTTCGACGTCCCTTCACACCAAGTTTCTTCAGGAACAATTCATCATGTTACCCAGATTTTAAATTCTCTTTGGTTCATGCTTTCCTTATGCTTTTAGAAACTCTGTGAATCATGTCAATCCCTCTCCCTGCATTTTTAATTTTGTTTCTGGATCTGAAATGAGCATTGGCAGGTAAACGTGTGATGGATGCTGCACAGCCTTGGCAGACCTGGGCATTAAAACAAGTGAAGGAAAGGGAAAGAAAACTTGCTTTGAGTTTAGCCATTTGCATGCTTCCTCTGTGATTGTACCCAGAAATCTCTTTAGTCATTTCACAGCGCCTGATTTGGCATAAATCCCACCAGACCTAAAGATATCAATTGGGCCCTGTCTAATGAGAGAGTAATCTAGGAGTCAACACAGTTTCTGGAGGTAACATAGCACAGGTATTTTCACTACACAGAAATGTAGTGGGTTGTATGAGTCTCCTTTTTAGGATGGGAATTTGGTGCCATTACCAAACAGGTTTATAATCCATCAGGAGCTTTCCATCAAAAGAATGGTTTGATTCAGCATTGCTGTGTGATGGGAGATGTAATTCCACCAAAGAGAGGATCCATGGGCCCTCAGACATTCGTGTGTTCCCAGGAGGCTTGACAAGAACCCGCAAGAGGTTGGGTTGAGAGAAAGCAAAGTAGGTTGCTGTAAAATTGGCATTCCTTCTCTGAGATTTTTGTCTATGAGTTAGCAAAGCCTGAAGACTAAGGGGGAAATGGGAGCAAAGGGAACTTAAACTCATAGCCCCATAGACTACAGCTTTGGGAACAGGTATGTGCTATAGATTGCAGCTTGAAGCAAAAACATCTAGATGCTTCCAAATTAGATAGTGGTTTTGAACAATTTGTTCAGATTTTTATGTGCATTCATGTGAATATTCCAGCTTGCATCAGGACTAAACAACAAATGTTGAAGAACTCATTTTTCCCCCAGGATGAAAAACCTAATTTCTACTTGGCTGTAGAAAATAAACAATCTGCAGTAGCTTAGAGGCTTAATTAAAAGACAACTATACCTGTGGTAAAAACTGGCAAACATCGACTTTTTAATGGATTCTATCAGCAATAAAAAAAAAAAAAAAAAAAAAAAAAAAAAAAAAAAAGACAAAAAACCAAAACCAAAACTCAAAGCTATTTGACTTTGCAGTGTAAAGAGAAAAGCAATTCTGAAGAGCAGCCAGGCTTTGGTACACTAAGACTTAGACAAGCACTTATGTGATGCACAGGATAGAAAAAGTTACCTTAACAAGATGCATTTTATAGAGCTGTATGTTTTTACCACCAGGTTGCAACTAAGAGCTCATGAAAAACAGAAATAGAAGTGCTTTTGAGATGGTGGAAACAAAATTTATTGCCACTGTTGGTCGAATGGCAAAGGGATCTGAGGCAGTTCCCCAGCACTTGCTGTGCAGACTGTGAGCTGCTGTGCAGTGAGGCAGCTGGACACCTTGTGGGAAATACAGTAACACTCAGCAGAGGTCACACAGGCAGGATTTTAAAGAAATTACACTAAAGCCTGCAAAGTTTAATTTTTTTTAAAGGAACATTTATTGTGAACCTTCTAAGAAAGGCCCTTGCTTGCTCAACGGCTGGCTCACAAGTGAAATGAAAGCCATCACTGCAGAGCTGAATAGGATTCAGCTGTCCTCAATACACATTCCAATAAGAAAAAGTAATTAATAGCCTTGAACAGGATAGCAGATGAACAGAAAACAGTTCTTGCAAAACTCTCACCCTTGCTGCTGCTCTAAAACACATTCCAGCACTCCTCCCACTTGTGTGAATGGTTTCTAAATAGCCCATTTGTTTAAAACTCCATTTGTGCTGTGCTGAATCTCCATCCTAGACAGAGAGCCACAGTTCACATTAATAGTAGTGCTGCAGCTAGAGATCCCCTGCAAGCACAGAGCTCCTTGCTGCTACATTCTAGCTTGCCATGAAGTTCATTCCACACTGATTCATTACTAGAGAGAAGATGCAATAGTAAATTCTTTCAGCCTTGCTGGCTTGTTCATCTGTTAGTCAAATAAAAAGAGAGGGAAGCTGGTTAATTTGGTAACAGGAAAGCTTTCCTCACTGAAACATCACAGGCAATAAATAACCATTCAGTTTGTTCTCCTCACTATTCCATGTCTATGACAGAGAATTCATCTGGTGTTATGTTTAAATTAAGAAAAATGTATATATAGTTCATTTGTACTGAAGTCACATGGGGGACACCTAAGGTGTTTGCAAAGAAACATCATAATGGAAAATAAAATGCACACAGTTTATAAACAACTTTAATCCTTTTTCTTCTTTCTTTTGGACAAGCTCATTACAGAAGGAAAACTGAATTTCTGCAGTAGCTGCCTTTGCTCACAGGCCTCTGATGAGCAATCAGCACTGTGCACTGAAGCATGAACCTTATATGCGTACAGAAATTCACAGTTCAACAAATTCCCCAGATCAACCTGGAGACGGAACAACAACAGAATTAGATGTGTTATTACGGATAGTGACCCAACAGGTTCATTTTTCACCTTTCCTTTACCTTACATTTGCCTGCAACGAGAACGACAATCTGAGTCTGCCTTCACTCAGTCCCTCCTGTGATGAAGTGTTTGATGAAATTTCTGCAGGCCAAAGATATTGTGGTTTTCTTTTTAATTTTGATGTTGTTTTTCTTACATTTCTATTCACACAGAAGCCACATATGGATGGAGGAGATAAAGGAAAATGTCACGTTGCACAGGCTTTGAATTAAAATAAAGTCCTTGCATCATGTAGCAAAACACATAATAGATCCTGCATTTCATCCACTTTTCCAAGAGGAATTACTTGGTCATTTTATCTTTGCCAGTGAAAGCAGCAACAATTTCAGAGTGGAACAGGTGGGATGATTTTAGTATATCTTGTTGTCTAGAAAGCAAACTTCTCATCCAAATACACCTCCTCCCCACAAGCCTACCATTGTGTCCCTGGTTATGGTGATTTCCAAATGGCAGCTCCAGATCCCCTGTGCTGCACGAGCCACAGCAATGGGCATCTCCATGACACTGACAAGTGGGAGCCAAAACACCGGTGTGTGTCTCTAGGCTCCCAGTGCAGAAGAGAGCACTCTAGTTCATAAGGATCATCAGCACTCTGCTGGTGTAGGCAGATATTGGTATTAAATTATAAGGATTTATTAGGCTCAGCATTTTTAGTGTATCTTGACTTCCCTTCTTCAAACCAGGCTTGCAAAGACATGAACTTCTGAGACACTTGGGGACACTCATGCTCTTAGGGTTGTGGAAAGCAAACCTAAAATCCATTGTAGTTTTTTTGAAAAGATCCATTCATTTAATATATGGCAAAGTATATCACACATATGTATATTCTGAGACATCATAAGGAAAGGGTGGCAGTCTCAATTTTGGATTTACTAACATTTTGGATTCACTTCAAGCATCTTTCCTACAGAAGGTGGACCCAGGAGCAAGTCTCGCATTAACGAGGCAGTGCTGGGCCGTGATTACACCAGGAGGGTTTTTCAGGAACATGCTGCCCACTCCCAGCTTTTCGAAGCCAGTTTTCTGGAGAGGGACTTCTCACTACACATCACATGCTGCCAACCAGGCTGTCAGCACTACATGTACATGAACAACTAACACATTTACCCCTAGGTAAAAGGAAGAAGGTCAGGCAAAAATATCATAAAATCAATATCTACCTCTTTTATTTTATTTTTACCATTTATTATAGTTGGAATCAGTGGCAGACAGACCCTAAAGCCAGGTACTAGGACAAAATTATTTTCAGTTTTGCCTCCTGCCCTGCAAAGGCTGCTGTAAGCAGCAGCCTCTTGCCTCTGAAACTAGAGTTTCCTCACTTGTTAGGTGACTCAGGATATAACAAGATCCATATTTTCAGAAGTGAAAAAGAATTTGGCCTTGAACAGCAGGTGATATTTTTGAATTTTAACTCTATTTTTTTTCTTAACAGGGAAATTAGAGAAGCTTTTCATTTTCCAGGAGCCTCATAAAAATACTCATAGTCACTTTACTAATTCCTATCTGTCATATCTGGTATTTTGGACTCCTCTCACTCATAGTCCTCAAGCCAGAGTAACATCGGTGGCACCAGCAGCATAGTCTGCCACTTCACCTATTTTACTTTTTTACCTTAATTTTTCCCCTTCTCCCTCCCTCCAGTTGGTCAACACTTTTAAGATTTTTGGTTACTGAAATATCTTTTATGTAATACATATTTCATTAAACAAGATATTTTGGAGCCATATCATTGTTGTATGACCTTATTGAGGATGGATTTTTAACGGACCCAGTTTGCAGGGAAATGGCACTGCAGGGTGCCCCCATCCCTGGATCTGACCTTGCCACTGCCCAAGGGCTGACGTCGCCTTCCCGTGCCAACTGTGTCTCTCTGGTATGGTATCCGTTATCCTTTGTCCCCATACAAGGCCTGTCAGCAGGGTGGGAGTATCCTTCCAAATGCTGGAGGGCATCACAACTCCTGCTGGCATCTATAACCAAAACTTCCCTGCACAATGATACTTATGGATAAGAAACAAATTTATTTTATTCACCAAAGGGTTAAATACATAATCATACTTTGAAACAGTCTCCAAAAGACTAAAAGAAATGTAAATGTGCCTGGACAGCCCCAACTTCCCCCACTGGTGCTGTTTGAAGGCTTCTTTCCTGGTTCTGCCCTAGCTACCTGCCCAGTGGGCCATTCTCCATGCCCTCCTCCAAAGCCACTGGCCCTGTGGAGCTCACCAGGCACTTTGCATGCCAGCATTAGCGATATCTTTCATCCATTTAAAGTCCTCTAGCTAAAGCATGTGTCCTGACAGGCAGAGAGGTACCCTATTGTGGGTGCTGGGGTTTTCTTCCTGCCTGTTCCCCTTCAGCATGGCAATTGAGGTCTCCTTCAGCCCTCTTCAGAGCCACCAGATAACTTCCTAATCCAAAGCTACTGGCCCCCAGGCACAGCATCACCTCTGCAGTTCTGCAGTTGAAGTGCTGACGGTGGTGGCTCATGGAATCTCAACACCCAGCTTTATGGCTGTGAGGACTTGAGGGCCCAAAACGTTTGAGATCCAGGTTAACATCTTCAGAGGTTTCCCTTCCCTGGTACCGCCGCAAAAGTACCAGATTCCTCACAGAGCACAAGTCTCATGTTGCACCAGTGATGGAGGGTGTCCCTGAAGGTATTTTAATTAGTTCAGGCTGGCTTATTCTACCATAGGGGATCACAAAAGCCCAGTAGCTTTATCATCACAGAGCTCTGAGCTGATGCATTTGATAGCAGCTTGCATCAGTTCTGTTTGCCATTAAATCAGTAGCAGTCCATAAAAATTAAAAATAAATCAGGCTACTATTCCCCAGACTTTGGTCATTTCCTAATCTCATGGAACACACCAAAATAGCTAAACTAATGACATTGTTATGAATCTGGTTTTCTTGTTCATCATTACCATTTTAAAGTGGCTTAAATGGACTAACAATCACCATAGCAACAAAGCAGCAGTCAGGAGGAGTACTATCAAGAGAATTTGGTGTCTTAAAAGGGAATATGGGTTTTTTACATCTTTTCAATGAAAGCTTTTTTTTTTTTCTGACTTTGAACCAGATAAGAGACCTGAAATAACCAAGAAGAAAATATGAACATTCTCATAAAAGCACTGAATACCCCCAAATCTACACTTCTTATTTATTGACGCAAAATTAAAGGGGCATGAATAGAGAAGCAAGTAAGAATTAGTTCATCGGGAAGCATTTAAGTATGCATTGGGGTAAAAAATGCATTCCAGTAGCAAAGAAGGCAATGTTGTACCTGAGAAAGCAAATAACTGAGGTCTGCAAGAAGACCACAGTGTCTTGCTGTACCTCAGGATTCAGGGATTTTTTTTATAATAATTTTTCCTGCTTCTGCCTCCACCTTCCATTGTTAAACACTCACAGACCCTTAAAATTACTTGTCACGGTATACAGCACAGTCTAACATGGTTATTTTAGTTGTTCCTTAGATACTGGCAGCCACAGCTAATTATATTAGAGAAGAGATGTAATTTATTTTTTTTTTTGCCCTGACAGCCAAAGCACAAGCCAGGAGTACCCTACGGCGTTTGGAGCCCAGGAGTGAGCTGTGGGTGGAGGACGGCTGGGGAAGCAGTAACCAGTTACCCCCAGACATGCTGACCCACCCTGGGCTGATCAAATTACCTATTAAAGACAACAGACATTGCACTCTTGAAGGCAAAGACCTTTTCCCAGATATTTCCTGTCTGTTTTACCTTGTTGGAGCCTGAGGAAGCTATACACATCCTGCTGGAGCTAAGGCCTCTCCATCCCTCCCCACCATGCCCACGGCTGCCAGACTGCTGCATGAGGAGGTGTGAGAAAGTACATTACTTTGGCCTTTAGCCTTCACCTTGTACAAAATCATTTCAGTATTACAGAGCACTTGGATTAACCACATTTCTTCTCTTCTAGGATTGTGCAAATACAAATTTCTTTTATAAAAGGCTTAGGTTCATGCCAAAAACTTGCATCTCAATGCCATCACTAGGTATGGGGACCTTTTCCAAGACCTGCACACTGGTCTGTAGCCAGATGCTATTTTCACCTCATTGCTGATGAGCATGTAGAAACTGCTGATGAGCAGTACACTTACTCCAAGTCCCTTCATCATTAAATACTAGCAGATGGAACCAGTTGCAGACTTCCCCCAGCCATGCTCCAAGCTCAGGTAGGATGCAGGTTGTCTTCAACCGTGAGCTGAATGCAGAAGGAACCACCAGGAGAGAGCTCAGAGGAAAACATATTGATTAAAAAAACCACCCCATAGATCTGAGAGGTGCCCAGCTGAGTAATGCTCTGGGGGATGGAGACCACCAGCTCCAGCAGAGCACAGCAATCCTTATACCCCATGGGATCAGCAGCTCTTACCCATCCTTTGCACAGAGCACATTTCCCTCACAGCTCAACAGGCTCCTGCATGTTACCCACTGCAGCAGCCAATAGTGCCTGCTGCTTACTAAAACCATATAAACAGAGTACAGTGTTGCTTTTCCTAAAGAGAGCATCAGAAACAACATTTGAAAAACACACTTCAACTTCATCCCCTGCAAGGGCTTCCCTATAAGTTGGTTAGAAGTCTCATTCAGCAAAAGAATGTATTTCAGCAAAAGAATTAACAAATGGAAAGGGCTTCTAGGTCACCTTAGGCACATCAAAAGCAAGAGGAAATGGAGACCAAGAGTCCCTGAGCCCTGTCTGGCCCAGCATAGCACGCGTCCCCTGGCTCTGCCAGAGGTGGTTCTCATCTACAAATTTAGGTTTCAAAAGGAGAGACTAGGTAGTTCCTGCACTTCAGGAACTACACAAAACAGTATAAAACCAGACAGAAAGTTAACCTAATAAGAAAGGGTAAATTATGTGGGACAGGCAAGACCTTCCTCTGTAATGGTGTCCCTTTCTCCTCACTATGGCTGCTCTCATCACCTTGACACAAGGCACAGTGCAAGCAGTACAGTCCTTCCCACACAGAGCTTGATGATTAAAACATATTGGACACCATAAAATGTGGAACAATGGGTGGAAATGAGGATAACAGCCTAAACAAGAACACTGTTTTGCTAAAAGAAAATTCAGGCTTTGTCTGAAATATTTCTGGCTATAGATGCAGGAGAGGAGAGCAGGACCTCTTCCGCCTCTGCCCACCCATCAGTGCCAAAACATCCACTGCCAGAGGCACAAAGCCCAGGCATTTCTGTGGTGAGGGGTGATGACCCTCCTGGCCAAGAGAACAGAGCGGTGACTTGTACCCTGCCAGGAGCTGCAGAGGGACAGTGCCTTGCTCCAATTGCTCTCTGTGCTGGGAGAGTATGGGAGCTGCTGCATTCCACCTGCCCCTGTAGCTGTGTGGTAGCCAGGAGCTCAGGGCAGGCAGTTCTGAGCAGCTGCCAAGGCCAGCAGAGCAGCACAGACTGGGCTTGGAGGGGGCATCAAGCTGACGGTCACTGTGAGGGTCCTCCTGGCCAAAATGTTTCAGCAGATCTGTCAATTTGGACAACTGCAGGGCTCAGTACCCACCATAAGAGCTTTAGAGCGCCTATATTTGGGATTTAATACCTCTTGGAGATCCAGCTTTGCCAGAAATCAGAAGTCTGAGTAAGTTTGTCACCCCCGTGTCTCCCTGTCACAGTGTGAGGCAACTCCTGCCACATGCTCAGGTCTTCTCTCATCAGCTAACCTGTCCCTGAGCAACCTGGTGCAACTGCCAGAATGACACTCCTGAAAGCAAGGGGAAAGTGTCTCTCATCAGGGCTTTCTTGACAGTAATAAAGAAACCCAGTACCCTAATTCCTAAAAACAAGAACAAAGACTTAGAAGTAACTGAAACCTGGGACCTATATCTTGATAATATATTCTCCATCAAAACCGTTAGCAGCAAGGAGGATTATAATACGGTGTTATAAAGTATCTCAGCCCTAGAATAACATAAATAGTTTATAAAGAACCTAGTGTGATGTGTTTCTATGTGGAGCTTACAGGTCAGGTTCCCAGAGCTGTCACAGGACCCCCTCAACCTCAGCAACACTGAGAGACAAGCCAACCTAACATTCCCCACCCTGGTCTGGTGCTGCTGGGCTCCATGACTCAGACAGCTGATGCTTTCAAAAAGCAAGGGAAAAAAATCATAAAGACAGAGATAAATACAGCAAATGCTGGGATCTCTGGCATCAGCGCAAGGACACAGATCTGGGTGTTTAAGTGTGAGACAGTGTTTTCTTTGCAGGCTAAGGACATGGGGCTAACAGGAGCAGGATACCCCACATCTAATCTGAGTTACTCCTGTCTAGGTTTTAAAAACATCAAATGTTAGAAATTGTGTCTACCCGCAAAAAATTCTCACTTGGGTGTTTGTTGACAGGGAGCTGGGAAGCCTGAGCTTTCTCCTGGCAGCTTCTGCTGCTGGTACACCCTGTGGCACATCTTACGAATCAAGGATAAGATCTTTTGCTAAGATTCAGGACACCAGCACCTTCCTTTTCACAGGGGCTCACAACTCAATCCTGTATCTACTTGCATTTTATACCACCTGAGCAGTGCTACCACCTACCAAGCCATGCAGTGGCCCTTGGCCCCTGTGGGAGCACGAGGTGGCTGGAAGCGGCTTTGGGAGCTGAAATGGGAGAGCTGCAGGAGTATGATGACTGGACAGGGGCTAAGGGCCTGGAAAAAGAGAGCCAACCTTCCTGCAAATGTATCTGTAAGTTTTTGGCCTGTTTGTCAGTGCACACAGCTACATGTCCACAGGCACGCATGCAGAAAGAAGGTAAAACTGAAGAGGTAACATGGATTAAAAAAACCCAAATCAAAACAAAACCTTCTTTTCTTTAAAATTTTACATCATCCAAGACCCTTACTCATGATTTTTAGGAGAAGAACATACCATACCACAGATAACATGTCTTCTGCTTCTTCTGCATAGGGTCGCTGAGACAGCCATCCCCACTTCACTCCTGCTTCCAAGAGGGATAAGTCCAATCCAGCACAGCCCTCGAGACAACATGCTCAAACAGAAAGCCCACAACCTCTCCTGGCTGTGCTTCCTGCCTTCTCTCAAACCATCCCTGCTCTGATTGCAATGGCCCCAAAAATTTGATGAGCAATTTCCACCCCCTCACCCTTTTTTTTCTTTTTTTTTTTTGCCAGCTCTGGTTGAAATTTTGAGAGGAGGAGCTTGGCTAAAGTCAGTGCTTGAAGGAAGTGGATTTAGAAGATTAAACATACCTCTAACAGCAGCATTCCAACTCTTTAAATATTTGCACCATCAGGTTTTATGCAGAGTTAACATGCACACATGGACATTCATTTTAGCTCAGTTTTTTTTATTATTCTGTAACATTATATACTCAGGACCAGCTTTTAATGTTTATCCAGGTTATATTCAAAAGTTACCTCTGAAATCTGATAGACATTGCAAAACTGAAAAGGGGAACACAGAGGCAACTGTATATGTCAGCTCCCTTATGGCCACCAAAACAATACCTGGGCTGCAGATCCAAAGGCAGATAAGACAGCCTGTAACAGTTTCCTCTGCTTTCTGCAAAGGGGGACATGCACTGCTCTTCTCACTGCTCTCATGTCCTCTGCTGAGTTCCTGCCATTTTAGGGAGGTGTGGTGAGCCTTAGCATCTGCATAAGGTAGGTGGCAGGAGGCAGGGAGCTCTTAGTTTGGCATGAAACCATAGTCACCCTAAAATGTTTGCTTGAGCAGAGGCCAGAGTTCAAGTTTTTCAAGGTTTTCATCCAGTTGGACCTGGAGACAGCACACCTGTAGAAGTAGGTGCTAACAGGCTCCTGCCATCTCCAAGTTAGGAGATGCACAGTAAGTCTTCACTAAGCCATCCACTTTGTCAGGAATATAAAACAATAAAACTACTCAAATAGTAGAAATAAATCTCAAGCATGTGTTAGTAGAGTAGCAAGTCCAAGCTGTTTGCCAAGGTCATATATGATCTTTTTTTATTTTCCCCAGAAATCACTAAATACAACTGGTATTTGTCACACAGTGACCTTGTGTGATGACCAAAGTGGTCATATTTGAAAATGGTTGTATTAGGGCAACAGAATAAATCCACATTCCTCATACAGACATTCTTTATACACCTTTTGGCATATTTAAAAGCAGAGTCTCAATGTATTTACATGTCTTTGAAGACAACACCTCCCCTCCTTTTCCAAAAGCCCTTCTAATCCCTGCTCAGCCACAGATGGTGCAAGGAGCACCCACAGCTATCACAAGTCCAGTTTTGGACTCAAAGCTGCCTGTCTCCCACATCCCATCTGTCTTCCCTTCACCATTTCAGTCCTGCACCACCTAGATAAAGTTCAGGGCTTAACTCCCCTCCACTGTGCTTTGCTTTCCTTGGACAGTGCCCAGTGCCATTCATCTTACAGTAGGATTTGAGCACGGACACAGCTGCCACTACTCTATGAGCTATGCAGTCAGAGGTGCTTATTTTAGTAAGTCATAGGGGTCAACACATCATGAGAACAATGGGAAGCTCCACCTATGAGCAGCAAGATGGCTTTCTAAGGCATGTCCCCTGTCAGGTGAGTGCTGTGAGTAATGATGACATCCCGTGTAGCTTTCCTAGAGCATGTCCACTAACCAACACCATTGATACACTTCCTGCAAGCATTCAAAGCACAGGGTATTGCAAGAAAAACCCATCTGAAACACAGGACAGCATTGCATTAAGAGAGTAAAGAAAAGTAAATGCTACCATTACATATATATACATACATATATATATACACACACACTCCAGAAGAAATGTCTAATGGAGGTTGCTGTTAGCTCACACTCCAGAACCCAACCTCAGTTTTTCCCAAATAACATCTAGAAGATTTAATCTTTTTCTCTGACCTGTTTTTTTGCAAAGAGTTTCTTTTGGCTCCAAATACTTCTACAGATTCAGTTTCTGCAAATGTATAAAACTGCGTGATATTTCTAAGGATTGTTAGGTTTAGAAACAACTTGTGATTCACATTCCTGTTGTGTGGCTGGTTAACGACATTTCTGGTCAGAGGACACAATTTTTCACAAACAAAAACCAACATTGAATACAGTTGCTTTGTTTGCAGACTTTATACTAGGAGCAGTCCTTCCCAAATATTTATCTGACCTAAAAAAACTAGGGAGAGGATTTTCAGAAGTTCTTACTGACTTAACCATGAGAGGTTAAAACTGTACGCCCTGTGCTAAAGAGACAAGCATGGAGATGCCTGAGCAAATACCAGCTCACCTTCCCAAACACCATTTTGCAGCGGGCAGCCACATCTACACTTACTCCTCAGAAAATACATATTTTGCTCTACAAAGGCTTGCACCAGTAAAACTGGCTTTGCCAAGAAGAAATTGTCTGCTTTAAAGAGTTCACTCAACAGAAGCATCTTCTCCCTCGGTCATGCAGATCATTAGGAGCAAAGACATGACAAATTAAATAGAGAAAATGGAAGCCACTGAGTAATCCAAATCAGCAGAGGCAGCAATTTAGCTCCAATTTATACAAAATGGAAGATATAACAGGTGGAGGCAGCTTTAGTGAACTTGTGACACATTCATCAGGACATGGTCAGTCAGTATTTCTAAATAATCAGGACTGAAAGTCTAAGAGGTTATTTTTGTCAGAGGAAGAAAGCTGGAACAACGCTGAAGCAGAAAAACACAGGTAAGAGGAAACCATGGAAAAGTTCTCAGTTCAAAACTTCAGTAGTCAGAGACAGCAAAGCAGAAATTTGGGCAATTGGGGAATGAAAAAAAAGGAGCAACTTTCCCTTTGGACATAATTCAGCTTGAACTTTCAGTTAGACTATAAGGTTAAAGCCAGCCACAAATTACTAAGCGAAGTGAGGATGAAGAGAAATTTCTGGTTTAGGCATGCATGTGCTAGTACACCCGTTCACATGAGACCATCCAGAGATGAAATAAAGGGCAGGGCATAAGAAAAGGGATGCAATAGGTTAAATGGACCAAGTGGTTTTTGAAGAAGGTTTTTATATGTACATGAGAAGAAGCAAAGAAGAAAAAAACCCCATATATAGAGAACTAGTAGAGAGTGAAACATAAGGCAGAAGCTATGGAATAAACAAATTTGGTGTTTTATAGGAAAGCATAGAGAAAAAGGAAGACTGAAGGAGATTGTTATCCACATGCAACTATTTTTCATGGAAATCAGCAAAGATGGAACTTCAGTAGAGGATGCAAAAGTAGCAATTTTGCCTAATGCTTATCTCAATTAGACTGTGAAGCTCACAAGGCACAGAGAAATGCCAGCTATTTAAACACAGAAAAAGGTATTTATCGTCCCCTCCTCTCTCTCTACCTCCCAACCAAATCCAACCTGACAGCATCAGTTCAGGCTAAATATTATATCAAAGACATGTTCACAACAACTACATCCTTCAAGCACTGCATGAAGCCCATCTAACTTCTAGAGCATCCACAGCTCAGTGAGGACATTCTTGCTGCAAGGGACTGATCCCTTTGCAATGTCCCAGCTTCTCTAAGGCAGAAAATTAACTTCTCATATTTTAGGTACTTTTTAAATAAAAACATTTAAAAGTCTAAGATGAGCAAATAATTAATATATAAGATGTTTGGCTTATATTAAAACAGTCTAAAGAGAGGAATTTAGGGAATCCAGGGATTCAGCAGAGGAACTCAGACTTAACTCAAAAATTATTTGAAAGTAACAGCAAAAAACCCCTCAGCTTCTCCAAACTGAACGCTTTAATTGTTCTTTACCATTAACGCAGTTACTACATAAGGACATGCCTTGCTCATGTGCATTAAGCCAGCGTGTGTGGGTGGCACTGCAAACCACCAGAAAGGAGCTTGCCGGGCATTAGAGGCTTGTAGTCATTAGACTCCAGAGAGAGCAGGTAAACGGCTCATTCAACTCAATTCTATAATTTTCATGGGCTGCTAAAGTGACCTTGAAAAAACGAGCACTGTTTTCAGGTAGACTGTGTTCCCCCCCGCAAGTGCCATGGAGTCTACAGCCAAAACAAGACTTCCAGGCTCCACATGCTCCTTTCATGAGCCTTCAGGCAGGCAGAATTGAATCCAATCTTTGTGAGTACTGCTGCAGATGCAACTCATCTTGTACAAATATTTAATGAAAAATGCTTTAAAGCAATACAAGAGGGAAGTTAAGTATTCTCTGAACGAGTTAAGTATTGTCACAACAAGTGCCGTTCTATCACCAGCGGCATTGCTGCCACCATGAGAAAACTAAATATTGAAAATAAATGGAACAGCATAGACTCACAACTGGAGGATCCATCCCAGGCTGATCTATTTCAGCCCAGCAAAACACAGACAGGAGTACTGAAGAGACAAACAGGTCTGGATTAGATGACCAGGCAGCTCACTCCTGGTATTACCTTCCTAACTGCAGACAAAGGCCTGAGAACACAGTGAAAGCCAGTGCTGGGCAGGGAGCATCCCTGGCACACGCCATGGATCAGGGTGACAGATTACACAGAAGCACAGCCATGGGCTCAGCAGTGCAGTGTGGGCTGGTGTGACCGGAGAGCTGAAGGGACTGTGGATGCTGCAGAACAGCCACTAGTGGTTATGGAATGCTTCTGCTGAGCACACCTGAAACCTCTGGAGTGGAAAAGGGCTTATCCTTACCTCCAGTGCCCACCTGTAGCACAGTGTGCAGTTACCTGTTTCGTGGTGGAGCTCTGGCAGATATCAGTCTGTATTCCTCTGAAGAGTCTTGTGTCATCCATGCCCTCCTGCAGTGGCAGCATCTTAAAACTCACTGGTCCCCTCCTTTTTTTTTAAATTAACCATATAACTACAAAGTGACAGACTTACAGAAAAGATCTAATCAAAAATATACATACACTCTACAATACAGTTACAGGATTATTTAAAATAAAACACTTGTTCCTTGTTCCTTCAAAAGCAGTGAGGAACCAAACCCACCTGCTTCCCCCACCAGTGATGGACCTGTGGCTATGAATCTGCCAAAAAGCACTAACTCACCTCATTGCAAGAAATCAGGTGTAGTTTTGAAAGATAAGTAATGAAAGTTTGCAAGAAGCATTAGCACAAAGCATTTTTAGGTTTATTTAAATAAAAATTATAATTTATACAAGACTTTTTAAACAAACAAGATTTTCTTAAAAAATGTACAGGGCAAATAATTTCATTATTTCAATTATCCATACAGTATAAGTCTTTTGTCAAACAAAAGTTACACTGATAATGAATTATTTACAATTTCAAAATATAGACTCAAACCTCAGACATAAAAATTTTAACATCCATTATATTTCAATGATTAGTAGAAATTAAACATCTGCCAAAATGTACAGAGTTCAATAAAAACTAACAATGTTTTTAAACAGGTTTAAGTAGCCAAAAAAAAAGGTACATCCTTTCATCTCTTCATGGTTGGGTAAAATCCCTTTTCTCTTTGTCTGCAGAACAAGGGTAGGGTTTTGCTGCTGGCATCCTGTGTGATGTTGCTACTAATAAATAGTTTGTTTTATTCAATCTTGCCTCACAAAAGCTACAGTGCACAGAAAGGCATGATTTCATATTTCAGCTTGTTCAGCCTTTTGAATTTAAGTGGTCGCTGATAATTAAAGCAGTCAGTTTTCATCTCCCTTTTTTTATTGTCTTTAAAAGGGACTCAAACTAACCAGTGAACTTCTTCAGAAGTTAAATCCAATTACGCGTGAATGATCCAGACATCTACAGACATCAACAGAACTGCAAATATAAACAGCAATCAGACAGACAGAATGACAAGAACATCACTTTCTGCTATTTAGAAGTACTTTACATTAAGTGTTCCAACCCAGCCTGTTACTGTAGAACACCAGGCTGTACTGCAAAACTAGACAGGAAGATTGGAATTTAAGGTGAGAACTTCAGTGTAATTGTACAAGTCAAGTACATATTTACTTGCTGCCCATCCTCTCCCGCCCTCCAAACCTGGGAGGGTGTAGCAGCAGGAAAAGCATGAGTAAACACACTAAAGTGTGTTTAAGTACCTTCTGGCATCTTTGAAGTCACATACACCACAGTTATGCAGCAGGAACCCAGATAATGTAAAGTGAAATTTGCAAAATATGTACACAGATGTTTGTCAATTATATTACAACTCTATTAAAAAAAAGAGAAATCCAGTCTGTTTCCTATACATTAGAGTGAATCAATGTTGCATTGCAGTTTGCACTAGGTTTACTGCTTCAAGAATCACTAACTTTTAAGTCCACACTGCTAAAAGTGTGGACTCATTTCAAACATCAGAAAATAAATTTTAAGAGCATATTGTACACATGAGGCATTTCAGTCTGGGAAAAAGATAGTGATATCTTTTCTCTGAAGCCTAGATATGGTTAATTGTCCTGGCACCATCAGTATAGATCCTATAGCTCCTTCAGGAACCAGAATCTAGGACAACCTTGTTTACAAGGGTCAACCAGTGAGGAGGAGGGTGGGAGGGGGAGGAGGTAATAAGTACGAGTCAACTGATTTCCTACTGAAACTGCTGTTGTGATCAGAGTGAAGGTATAAATTACACTTGAAAAATGATACAAAAATAAGAAAAAGAGCATGCTCTCTGTAAAAAATATAGTTTTCTGTTTGTTCAAAAAAAAAAAAAGGATAATCTTAAAACACACCCAAGGGATTTTTTTCTTAAGACAAAATGAATGGATCTGATTAAGATTTATATAACATTAAGCCATTTTAATGCCTATTTGTTAGCCAAACTTACTATTCAAGGAAGATTCTAGAAAGGAAAGCCAAATTATAATACAGAGAAATTACAAAAAAGAGACTAACTGATTTTAAAGTAGGTTTGAAGAGAAAAATTTAAGATGAAGAATATTTACTTAAACATATAGCCTGAATGTGTGAAGTGATGAAAGCATAAACTGTCAAGCCACATCCACTTTAGATGGTGGCAAAATGGATTTCCCACCTGCTTCACTTACATTTTAAGTTTCCAGGCCCTGAGTTACAGCATACATAAGGTGGTGTTAGAAACACACCCCTTTTTCAGGTCATGTAAAGACATGTTCAAGTGCTACTCTAAAGGGAGAACTCAAAAATTACACCTTAGCCATTACAGTGGCCTCCCCCCCACCATTCTTGCTTACATTTCCACCCAGGGCACAGAGTTTTACCCTATAAATGTTTCACTTTACGATACTCAATCAAATCATGGTATTCAACAATATTTCTTCATATTAAGTTTATATTGAGTTCTCATATCATACCTCTTCACGGCCAGAGTAAAGAAAGGTTTGTACATGTTGACTGCCACCTTCTTCATTACTGCTGCATTTGTTGACACACTTTAATTTAAAACTGTGCTAAGACTCAAACACCCTTTGGTGTTTGTTACCTCTCTCCCCCCTTCATTTTACCTCTTTCCCTATAAATAAAGAAAATTCTTGTTTAAAAAAAAACAGAGAAAAAAAATCCATGAAATTAAGTCCCATTTTTACACAAGAATTTGCATCTCCATTGTCATTTTTTTTTACAGCCATTCATATAATGTCTGGAGAATCCATACTGCTCAATTGAAAAGACATGGCAAAGGAAAAGATACACTGGAAGGCCTGGCATAACTCCTACTGTGCTTTCATGAAAATGCAAATAAAATTCTAAACCTCTCAGATGGGTGCCATTATATAGAGTATAAAAGCTTTCTAATATTAAAGACAAAGGTCAATATGTGCTTTGCTGCTAGATAGGCCTGAGAGAGTTCAGAGGAGTACAGCCTCCCTGTTTTACCTGGTAGTTGGGTTTAATTGTTACTAAAATTTAATTCTGCAAGGGGGAAGACAGCAGCATATCAATGCTCCTCAAATTATGCTTTGAGAGGAACTAGTGCTTTCAGTTGCTATATTATAGTGGTTTTTCTCATTACAAGGTAACTCAAGAGAAAAGCCAAATTTAAAAAAGTCATGTCTCAGTTTAGTTTAATTATTCCCACCTCCCCCAACACAAAAAGCCTGCAAGTCTTTAATGCATTAACGTACAAATGCCTTGTACATACAACATGTACAACAGCTGAGCCCTTCTATGACAAGTATCTACAGAAATACAAATATATGATGCCTAACATTTTAGGAACAACATTTTCGTGCCCTCTTTTATAAAAAGTATCTGCCTGCCTTCCTTCCTCTTACTTTAGTTTATTAGGAAAGGAAGATGTAGTTACAAACTTTCTACTCCAATTCACTGTCCAAGTAATTGAAACACCTGTATGCAGGAAAAATTGAACCTAACCAAACCAGTAAAATATCCTTCTGTGACACAAAAATTAGCAAGGAGGAGTTATTTTAAGTGCAGTTGTAAATGTGAAAATACTGAAATGCCAATACTTCCTTGGTGTTGCTATCAGTTTTAATGAAGAACCCAATTCAAAACTGAGCTGAAGAGAGACTTCAGGCTGCTGCATCCATTATTCTCACATCACAGGGAAAAACAACTAAGATAAAGGGACAAACTAGTGATATCAGTGGAGTTAAATGGATCATTCTGTTTCACTTCGTTATGTAGTCAGATCTCCAAGTATCTTCCCAGCTTTTAATGTCAGTAAATAAACATTAAAAGTGCTTAATGTGCAAGGCTAATAGTGATGATAGCACTTTCACTGTTTTGTTTCATTTTGGTTTTGTTTTTTTTTTTACAAAAACCTTAAAAACAAACATGAAGGCATATATAAAATACACTTGATTAGAAAAATTATTGCAAAATAGATGAGGATGTTCATTTTTTTTCCACTACCAAGTTGTAAAATAGGAAAGTTTCCTTTAGTTCTTCTAAGATAAGATACTAGCTCTCATTGCTGGATGTTGCAGATGTTATTTTCACATACTGGCTGAGAATTGTCTCAAAAGCTTCATCTCTGTGTACCATGGCACCAAAAATCAAAGGCTAAACAACAGAAAAAAAACACATCATGTTAGTCTAGAAAGAAAACAGTTTCTCCAGGTATAGTTTTGGCCAGGTCAATAGGAACAGATAAAGTCATAAGATTACTCTTCTCTACTAAATCCTTGGTTATATGGCAGAGTTTCTAATATTTTCCACTTTTTTATATTCTTCCTAAACTAACCATGGCACAAAATGCATCTGGACTGAATACGAGGAATGGAGAACATTGTAACCCACTTTCGTCTCCATCCCCTTGGTGCATGATGTTTTCCTGATTGACCTCTGCCTTCATTAAAGTTCTAAAAATCTTTATCAGTGCCTCTTCATTTTCACTCATAGAATATGTATTTAGGTAGATTAACATTTTCAACCTCCTAATTGTGAAGTATTTCTCAATATCAAACAACAAGCCGAAAAACTCGTACAACAGTCATGTGACTTGGTAAAAAGTTATTTGTAAGTGATTAATTTAAAATAGGGTTCAGGTAGATGCTAAGAAATGCTTCAGTTGCCCAAAAGGTATTTGAGGCTTACAGAATCTTAAATCTTATGGTACTAAAGACTGAAACAGGAAACCTTTATCTGAGAGTCAGGCCCTTCCACTCCAAAGCCTCCTCATCCACAGATACTATCAAGCCATAACCTTTTTGTTTCAGACTGTGCAGCAGAGCAGCCCCCATGCTCCTCAAGAAGGATGCTGGGGAAAATCTTTCTGAAGTGTTATAGTACGATAGTCCAGATGCAGTAGAACAAGCTGAATGTCTAATTCATTAAAGTTCTGAAGACAAACACACTGAATAATAGACAACTGAATTTAAAACAAACAAACAGAAAAAGCCAAACACTGCTATAAGTGGACAAAAACCCCTTTATGCTGGTGTTAGCCAGAGAAGGAAGAAAAGAAGGGTATGAAGTCAAACACAGCAATACTGACACAGCCAGCTACTTACTTTTTGTGTAGATGGTGTTGATACAGCAATACCCATCCCTGATCCTGGGAGAACAGAGAGCACTTTATACTAAAAAGAAAAAAATCACAAAAGATACCTTACTTACTGAACAATTGCAAAAGATGCTGTGGAGGTTACATAGCTCATCACTGATATAATATATAATGGCCAGTCTTCGCGAGCGAAGATTTGGGAAGGGTCATTAACCCTTCGAGCCTGCGCAGTGGATTTTTTTTTTTTTTTAGGTGAGACACAGTGTGCGCTGAACTGAGCCCACCCTTTAATCCTGAGGTTCATCTGCCGGGGTCGAGCAAGCTTGGACAGTGGCAGTGAGGGTCTCAGAACGTAGGTTTGTTTAGAGTGACCTTCTCTTAGATGGATTGCCACACAGGGCTAACGAGCTCCATCTGCCCGGGGGGCCGGGAATCGAACCCGGGTCGCAGCGGTGAGAGTCCTGCACCCTAACCACTAGACCACTAGAGGCCCCTCATCACTGATATGTCTTCCCAATATTCACACAGAGGAAGAGACCCCCAAATCAGACCTTTGTTTCCCACCTCCAAATAAAAGCAGGCATGGCACATGTTTATGCTTGGTTGCACAATCCCTGTCTCACCTTTGTTAAAAAAACCTAAACAGACACAAAAGGACTTTTATGGCTGTACAGACCAACCAACAAACGAGCCAGCATTACCTCAACTATGATGTCTGAAATCCATTCATATGGATTATTAATTCCAATAGGAATGTTCGATTTGAATGTAAGTTGTCTGCTTTATAGACATGTGATATAAATAGAAGGAATTAATTTTGAAATCTGGAGGTACTTAACACACTAGCAGACACCAGGCTGTGTTTCTTTGCTCAACACGATTTAATCTGTGGCACTCACGGCCACAAGATGTAGCAGAAAGCAGGTGTGTTTAAGATGAAGACAAGTGAGGAAGGATGACATCGTACTTGCCGTGCTTCCAACTATCCATTTTGTGCCTGTGTTACTGACGGGTCCCAACTAGATAAACCAGTCTGGCTATTCTAATGATCTGCCTTTCTTCACTGACAACAATCTTTCCTCCCTCTGAGGCACCTACTTTTAAGATGGTGCATCTACTGATATCCACACCCAAAATAAAGTTAGTATTACACTATTCCTGCTAATAATAAATCTTATTAAAGCATATGCAGCAGCTCTAGTCAACACTGGAGTTAATAAACAATACAACTTTAATCTTTAATGCAGGAGTGTAAGGGTTTAGTAAACTACTTTGTCTTCATGCTCATAGTGAGTTTGCGCGTGGCGAGTCTGAATGACTAAACAAGCAGTTCCAGGAAGAATTACATTTTACTTATAAAAATTATCAATGGCATGCTTTTTCAAAATAATAAGGAAAAATGCAAAACATGACTAGCTGAACAGAAAACCATTCTTCTCCCCTATTTGCAACACCAACCAGACATACCTTCTGGATATCTGTTATATCCGTTAGCTTTATAACCTTATTTTTTTTAGATGAGCCAGATTTTGAGCTTTCAAAGCACAAGTAACTGAAAAAGAGAAAAGAAAATGTTCATTAAGTTATGGTATTCTAAAACAAATTTCTCAAATACTCCTCTTGTCTCTTCTGAAGTTTGAAATCTCACAGGTTAAAATCAGCTTCAAAACCAAAGAAAGAGGCACACAATTTGCAGTTCAGTTATGGTTTGTAATTTAGAGAAAACATTTATAAATTCTAGCAACTGACTGGTCTGTCTGAAAGCCCAGAACATATGGTATGCATACACACACCCAAAAATTCTTGTATTTATATTATTGCATTTAATGGTTAAACCTGACATGCATTTTAAAGACACAGGAGGGACATATATCCTTAAACAGTTGAAATACCAAATCTCCAAAAGCTTATAAATCTTTTACCACCCTAAAAGAAGATTAATAAAAAACACTGTGTTAGTTTCACGGTATTGTGATGCAGACAAAAGCTCAGATTTATAAATGCTGGAGAGTGGTCTCCATCACTAGGTGACATTGCATACAGATGAGCTTTACTTCCTTTCATTACACTCCAAAGGAATTTCAGTGCAAGACCCAAACAGTAATGACCATAGCTATTCAGCCCTGGGAGGCTGGAAGGTAGTAAGGATTAAAAAAAAACCCTAAAAGCAAACAAAAAGAACCTCACTCAAAAAACAAAAACAAAAAACGAAAACAAAACCCAAACCAACCAACCAACTAAAAAAAAAAAAAACTAGCCACAAAAAAACACCCATAAAAATTAAGTACTGGATTTGAAACCAAGGCTTGATTTTCAGTTTTCTTTTTGTTGCATGTCATTTCAAGGAAGCTATGTATTCAGCTTGCTTTAAAATCCAAAAACTAAGACTATTTGCTGTTGATCACAACTTTCAAAGTATACTTAGCTTTTAGGTTTGTTTTCTAGTATATATATAGTTAGCACGTTATCCACATTAAGAGCTCCAGCTACTAACAACTATCTATACAGAGCTACTCTGCATTCCTATGCAGGCCTTCCCAAGGCAAAATCACTTTTGTTAAGCGTTGCCATATACCAGATTCAGCTCTCCCTATGATGCTTTTTTGAGGTTATAAAGCACCTTGAAATGGCATTTTCGTTTCAAAACATTGTTAAAGGATCACTTTTAGATTCAAATTCTTTAATGTCTTGCATTTCCCTCCTAAAAAATGTGTGGAGTGCAATGACTCACTTTTCTGTGACATAAAGAATTCCATGTCTGATGTAGTCTGTAGGCATCTTCTTATCTCTGTTAATCAAGCAACAGCGCCAGCCATTTTCAGACGCTGAAAAAATCATAACAAGAATTCTTAATTTAAGAAAAAGAAAGACAGATAGGCACTACCCCCAACGATTTCCTTATAAAACAGAAAACAATGAATATTAAACTTTAGATACCTAAAACTAAAAGTGCTTAGAAAGAAAAGCCTAAATAAGGTGTTTTAGAAATCATAACATCTGTTTTAACACTGGTTTTAAAAACCCAAAACAAAAAGCACCCACACAATTATTCCCTTTAACTCGACTATTGGATTTGCATAACCACAAAAGGCACATCAGGCTGTGCACTTTTTCAAAGAGCAAGGATGTGGAATGAAAGCGGCTGTCTCCATTCATCCTAATTTAAAGCAAGATTTTTTAATCAAAAGCTTACACCTACGCAAGGCACAGAAAGGGAATTCAACTTTAAACTATCCTTGGCTTTTTACAAAATATTGGCCTTCCTGTGGCATCATACCTGTCAAAGGACGTTCATTCTCTGACAAGTTAAAAACTTCATGGAAATTCCCCTTCTTGGTGGTATGCAAACGACTTGTGTCTTCATCTTTGCTTATTCCGGTTGGGGCACTTGAGCCCACGTAGATTCTGGATCCTGTTGTTTGAATCTGCAGAAAAAGAATCACGATTCCAAATTCTGAGCATCAATATTTAAGCTACACTCTTAAAAATAATTTGGCTAACTATTCTTTTAAAAAAAAAGAAAAAATCTACAATGCAACAATTTTCATTAATTACTTCAGTAAAGTTAACTTTGGACTACTCTAATACAGCACCTGAACATAACCTTTCAAAGTGCTGCCCTTTGATGGACACCCTTTGCAGGGGTGAAGTTCGTGGTGCTAAACACACCTACCTTAAAATACCATTTTTCTACAGTAAAGGCTATATCTGATTAGATACAGCTAAGTCACTGCACACAGCTCCAACGATTGTAACTAGCAGGACTACTACTGGCTTGTCTTCAAGAGTTAGACAAAATATTACTGCACAAAAGAAGTTTAGAAAGAAAAAAGAGCAAAGAAAAAGCCACACAAAACTGCATAAGCTCATTATAAATACAAATGCTGAAATTGAAAGGAAGTTTTCCACGCTATGATCCATACCTTTTCATGCCCTGACAGCTGGCAGGAAAAGAAACAAACAACACAAATGTGACAGTGACAAAAGAAAAAAAGTAAAATCTATTTAACAGTATAATACATAGAATAAAACATGAACTGAGCGACACTGCAAGATCTTGCTCACAAACCAAGAGACTACACACAATGAATGCAATTAAAAAAAGAGTTATCCGTGGTTAGAGCACACCAGTTAAATTTATTCAAGGTTGCATTACAGCCATTGATCTTTCCCTTGCTTTGAAGTTACACTGAATTTTGAGTGTTGACATATGAAATAAAATCTGAATGGCTGTCAGCATCCTTGTGGGGAAAATAGGCAGCATTGAGTTCCCAAAACCAAAGTACTTGAGTAAAATCTACTTTTAAATAGAGCTCCTGAAGCACTGGAGACTGCCCTAGCAACAAGCCTTGCTTCTGGAAGGACAGCAGGCAGTTTCTTTTTGGAAAGCTTGCCTGCATTTGCTTTTTCATCTTGGTGGGGCACCACATGTTTCCAAAAGCTAGCTTTTGTCATTGATGCATTAGCAGCTCTGTTCTTAGCCCTAACATACACATGCAATTAAACAACTGGAAAACTGGCAACATGGAAGCTCAGGACTAAGCTCTTCCTCTGTGAAGGCCCAATGCTGTTGAAGGCCAACCAGCCTCCAGCTGCTTTTTTTTTTTTTGCACTAAGTTGGCAGCACTTGACACTTTGCAGGATTTAGAGCTAACAAAAGAAATCCGAAGCAAATGAAAAAATGTGTACTGCAATTGCTAACTAGAAACCAGACTGACAAAACAGGCACAGCAAAGGGTTTTTGTCATCCACCTTTTAGGGTACAATGATGCCTTGGGAAAAAAATAAAGAAAGTTGACATGGAAAGCAAATGGCTGATGGTAACTGCAATACTGCCTCAGGTATTGCTCTTCTGCGGTGCTCTTAGCAGTGATCAAGTCCCTGGAACCAAGGAAAATAACAGCTTCTCCAACAAGTACAGAATGAGAAGAGCTTTTTGAAATCCTTCTTAGACAAGTTATTTGGCTGCACATGCACATAGCCAGGTGAAGCTCCATGGTCCAAAGCAAAAAAAGATCAGGGCAAGAGGTCTAATGTTTTTTGCGCTGGAATAAGGGCTATTCCTGCTCTTTGCTACACTGCTTCATACCTACCTGTTATACAAAGAGATTAAAAAAAGGAGTTTAAACTTCAGCACCACATCCCATCTGGTGGCTGAAAATGTGAGAAAGTTCTGCCCTTACTTCCAGTCCTGCCTAACACATGCAAATGTTTCCTCTAACCACTCAGGCTTGGGACAACCTATGGTCAATTACTAAGCGAAAAGCATTGCATCCGACTTTGATAAGCCTTAAATCTAACTGGAAGTGATCGGATTTGTAATGCTGAGGAGTCCTGACTGTCTAAAAATGTCACCAACAACCTGGAGGTAGGAATACCTGGAGGTATTCCATTTCAATTGATCTGTCATCAGCTTTTGACATACAGCCTTTACTGATCAGATATTGTTGTCAGGACTGTTCTCTAAGGACATGGGGTCAGAGTAGTGGTACAGGCAATGAATAATGCATTGTGTTTAAGTTCACGGTGTCTTGTATGCTGTTTAACGATAAGAAGCAAAGCCAATACACACATGCTGGCACTACATGCGTTTGGGCTCTGTCTGTTCTATGAAAAAAATGAAAAGCCCATCTGATTTTTACCTTTTTGTACAAAAATTTATTTTTCATACTATGAGGTTTGCAGAAATCTCTCAAGGGGTATAAAATTACTGAGACCAAGTTAACGTTTTCAAAGATATCTGGATGCACGTATTATAGTCCTGCACATACTTTCCAGGCAGAGAAGCCAAGGCCACCAAGTCAGACATGACAGTACAAAATCCCTGGTCTACTTGTCAAAACTTAAGCCATGAAGAAAACCCAGAAGGAATAATTACTCTCTAAGCTTATGGATTCAAGCTTAGCAATTCAGAACCTTTCCCCCTCTAAGGCAGATTAGAGAGACCCAGCAAGAAGCTGTCACAACCACCACAGTATGTGAAAAACAACCTGTAAGCTCAAGAAGCACAGAAACTTTTAAGGCCATCTTCTGCAAGCAAGAGAAATACAGGCCATGGATGGCTTCATCTAAGTGTTCATTTACTTTCCTCATCCCTTGGAAACAGGAGCAAAAGATTCACTCTCTGTCTTCTCATCCCTTGGAAAATAGGAGCAAAAGATTCACTCTCTGTCATAGACTGTCCTTCTCCAGTTATTTTACCATCAACTGCTCCATCACTCCCAGAACCCAAGACTTCTTCATCACAACTTAACAACTGAGGGTTCATGTGCTTATCCCTTTTGCTCTCCAGTTGTGTACCCAGCCTGAATTATTGCTCAGTGCTGCACATTTCAGACAATACTCCGATACTCCATGAATGCAATCAGATATTGTGCTAAGAGGCATTAAGCAAATGTTAAAATAGGAATTAGACTGAAGATTTATTACAACTACTTTAATTTTTAAACTAATAAACACTGACAAATTCAGGGACAAGGAAATGCATGACTAGCTTTTCAGTTATCATGTCAGGTTCCAAAACAATTTACCAAGATGCACAAAACACAACACTTGAGATTTAACTATGACATTTTAACAAAAAGAAAATGTACGGTTGGAGTACCAACATGGTGAGAAGTCCTTTATGACCACTATGCTAAAAGGTCACCTAATAAAAATAACTGTAAGACATAACACCTAAATCTGTAAACTACTTTACTACCTCTGCTAATGCTTATCCCATTAGTAAGACACATATTATAATCAAGCCTTTATTTAATTTTTTTTAACTAACTGTTCTTCAATTTACCTAAGCATCTAAATTTCCACTGAAAAGGAATGTCTAAGTATAGAGGTGGATGCATAAACACTAGATTTTGATAATAAAATCACACAGAATGTATGTCAGAGAAATTGATATGAATACAGAAGATGTTATATTTCTGTGTTTAGCTTCATATGATTCACAGTATATATATATATACACAGATATATATATGCACAAACATTTTTGATAATTGATTCTTTTCATGCAACAGAACTCATAGAAAAACTGTGAATCTTGAAAATAATAAAAAAATAGAACTAACGTTGATTGTTAGGATTTAATTAAGTGTATCTTTAATGTGCTCTAGTCACTGGAGAAAAGGGAAAGGGAGAAAGGGATCTGATTTTCATATGTTGGGAACAGAGGGACAAAAAGATTTATTACCCTTACCCGTCTCGACACTGTAGCATTAGATCTTTCTTTGAGCTGAGGATCTGTCAGGAGACTTATCCAGATGATATACGGAGTATCATACTTAGCTCTTAGTCTGGGGCATCGTTTGAAGATAAAATCAACAAGGAAAAACTTTGTTCCAACATAGAGTCCTGAAAAAAATTCACTTCAGTATGCATGTTGGAAGGGCATTAAGAACATCACTGTTTTAATAATGTTTTAACAAGTTAATGAATGAAACCAAATTCTGCATCTTCAATCATAGTGTTAAACCATTCCCTTGGTTTTATATTTTGATTCTTCTTCTAATAACATAAAATTATTTTTCTTTTCTTCCCTGCCCAGATTACTTCCTCCCCATCCTCAGTTCTTTTAAAGCACTTATATAGCTGCTATTATCCAGAAGAACATTAAAATAATTCAAACATATGTTCCAGAACCAGTCTGAAAACACGATATACTTCCAAAACAGAAATCAGACCAGAGCATTCAACTCTGCAGCTCCTGCAAGAATTTAAATGGCAACAGAGGGCTCTCACGTACTACATAAAAGTCTATCTTCCAGTCCCTCCTCTTATCTTATCCAAGTTATTTCCTTGCATTCTCCCAGATTAAAAAGGGCTTAAAATACTCTCTCAAAACTTTACTGAGTGCAATTCAGATCTCTTGAGAGTCAGAGTAAAAAAACAATTCCTCACACATCTGATTCAACTGCCACATTAAGCAAACCTACATTTATGTTCAAGCTAACACAATTTGAAGTTCAGTGCCACTAAAAGTAATACTCATTTTATTATATCATTACTTTAATGAAGAAAAAAAAAGAGAGGTTCTTGGTTCACAGTACAGGGTTTCATACCTTAGAAAAATGATGGTCTCATGCTGTAGTGAGAACCCTCCTTTCCCAACTCCCAGTTGAGACTAATTACCTGCCACTTCACCCACAGTTCGTTTTGTCCAGCCTATCCACCAAGTTTTACAAGTATTCCCATTAACTTTTCCATTCCAACTTACCCTGTCATCCTCATGCCTTCTGTGTCTTGCCATATATTTACAAAGATATATGAGCAAAAAACCCTCAAAATATAGGACTTTCCAGAAGCCTTATATCTGACAGTCTGAAGAGCTCTGCTAACAGCTCATCATAAACTTCTCCTCAAGAAGCAAAAGCATTAACCAGTCTTTTTTTAATATATACGGAGACGGTTTTCGAAACTCTCATGACAAATGATGCCAAGTACAATGAAGATACTTTAAAACACTGTGTTATTTATTAATGAAGGTTTTCTTTCTTAAACTCTAAAATTCTCCCTCTAAAGATCATGTAAATTTTAACGCGTTAAATCTAGATCGTAACAGGTCAATTATTTATTGTGTTTACCCAATCCAAGGCCAAGAATCCTGTACGGCAAAAAGCAGGATGCAATAAAAGCTGCCCACAGAGCAACATAGAGCTTCTGTGTTATTTCTGGCTGGACCCACATAAACAAGCTGCACAAAAAAAAAGAAACAAAATTTTATTACCAGTGTTCCAAATACTGGTCCAGTCTTGTTTTAAAGGGAAAAAATACTCATGTCAGATAACTTACTTTTTAAATTTTTCCAGTATGTCTGCCATCTTGCCAAAAAGGTTCTGCATAAGAAGCAAGAGAATTAAAACTAAGTCCTGCATTGTTTTGGGTGGTTTTGTCCACATGGAAACCAACAGTTATCTTACTCTGTTGGTAAGCAATTTCCAGAAGTGGGTTTTTTTAAAGTAAATTTTAGCCATTAAATACTTCAGAAAACAGAATAGCAATACTCAATGACTTCTATCTAATTTAACATCTTGTTCTGGACCTTGTGATTGATAGTTAGAAGTGAAGAAACTATTTGATCCCACTGTCACAACTGAAACATATCTATATTACTGCAAATACAGCTGTCAATCTAAGAGCTCAGAGTTTCTGCTATTAGGTAGAATTTGGGAAATTTCTTCACACATTTTGAGCACTGAAATTTGGGAAAAGGGTTACTGAGTTCATCAAAAGGACTATTTGCTTCCTCGAAGCCAGCCACTATCAAGTTTTTATAATAAGCCCATGGAGTTACTTGATTCCATATAATTCCAACAACTATTGATGCAAACTGACCACTGCTTAGGACTAAGAGCCACCTTCTCTGACCGATGCTTGCTGTCAGAGCACTTGAAAATTTCCCCTTCCCAATAAATTTCCATAAACATATGCACTGCCACCAGCAGAAGGCAGGAGCTGAGCATACACAGCTGGCAAGGGAAAGGTAAACCCTGTTCAAGAGCAGCACATCATTTGACATGGCACAAGGCTGCAGTTTACTGGGTGGTGCAGTCACTCAGCCGCTACCTCATCAAACTGATGAAGCCAGGAGAAAACCTTCCTTCAGCCTCTCCCACACAAGCAGATTTCAGGGCTTGAAGGGGGTGGAGTTTTTAAAAACATGTTATTTTAGAGATGCAGTGCAAACTGTTGAATTAACACCTAAACAGACAGTAGCCTTCAGCTAAATCTTGAAGGAATAGAGCCTTCTACATCAGTTTTGTGACTAGCAGATTTGGGATAAGGACCCACCCTCTAGTACATTGGTAAATTCACCATCCAATCTACCTTATCAGAAGCTTATATGAATATATAAGGAAGAAAACTGTGAAAGCTCCAGAGCTCACTCAGAGATGTGACCAGAGAACCTCAACCAGTTCTCTGAAGCATCATGCCACTTCCGAAGCTCCAGGAATCTTAACAAGATCTCCATTGCCCATAGGTATAAAAGATCCCTATGCAAGAAAAGTATTTTTGAGTGTTTGTTTTCACATGCTGCATAACAACATCCTTTGACCACTTGGACTATGAACCTCCTTGTTTCTAAGGGAGCAGCCAGAGAGGCTGGAGAGCAGCACAGTACCTGCGCCTTCTGAGCCACGTCTAGAACAAGCTGAAACTTTTCAGACACAGTCAGGTCCTCTTTTGCATGTTCCTTAGGCAAGAAAGAGACAATCCATTAATTTTCGGCTCAGATGAAACATATTTTACAAAACTTCTCAAAACAAGGTGATCCCTCAACATTCTTGGCAACAGTCCTCTCCCTTTAAATAGTCTCTAAATTTACCAACATCCTCTCTTTTTTCAGATCTACTTTCTATGTCTTTCATTGCTAGTTATCTTTAGACCTTATTGCTCTCTACAGCTACCTGAAAGGAAGTGGTAGCAACATGGGGGTCAGTCTCATCTCCCAGGTAACAACTGACAGGTCAAGAGGAAACAGCCTTAACTTGTGCCAGGGGAGGTTTAGACTGGATATTCGGAGAAATTTGTTCACAAAAAGGGTTGTCCAGCCTTGAAATAGGCTGCTCAGGGAAGTGGAGTCACCACTCTAAAGGTATTTTATGTGTCACTTAGGGACATGGACCAGAACTCATTGATGGACTTTGCAATGTTAGGTTAACAGTTGGACTTGATGATCTTAAAGAAAACAGAATGCAAGGCTTCTTGAAGATCCCACAGGACCTAACTTGTCCCAAACTGATATCTTAAGATTCATTTCATAAACGTATTTCAGGTTTTGAGTATTTTAAGGTGAAGCACCTGATTCTAAGAGTGCTGTTAGTAAAGATTTCTAAATTACAAAAAGAAAAAAAAAAGTAATGTCTTTACTTGCGCCTCACTCTTCCTTTCACAAATACCCCACACAAATGCAGAGGAAGGTTTAAAGGTGCAATTTTTTTCATAGGTGTACCGGCCAAGCTGATCGAAGACCTACCATGGGTTCAGAAACTTCAGGCACAATGCTCCACTGTATTCTCCAACCCCTAGAAATTATGGAAACAGTTAAAGAGAGCAAGAACTTCTCCACCTGCCAACATGAATTATTTGTAAAGGGTTAAAAAGTAGTTTTCTGCAACAAGGACTTATAGCCTAAAAGTTAATTTATAATCCCCAAATTAAGAAAGAACCCACAACATAACAAAAGCACAAGTGGCCAACAACAGCCAGCCTTAAAAATATTAGCTAAGTAGATACTACACAGAAATACTGCTTGTGGGTTTTACAACAAAAGTTAATGGTGGACACAGAATAAACAATTAGGAATATTTTTTCTTTTCATGTGAACAAAATTACATCAACTTATTCAGGAGCCTTGTTCCTACCAGCAATTCTCAGGGAAATGGTAAGTATCAATTAAGAAGTCAGAAACTTATTTTAACATATTCACATTAAGGTACTCTGCACCATTTTAAGGGGGAAAACACCATCACTGTAAAGTAGCATTTTAAAAAGATTCTCTTAATATAGAAAACATACATTACAAAAAAGTCTTCATTTTTAAAAGAGACTGAATTTACAAATGGAAGACACTTTGGATAAAGCATGCCGAGAGCCTCAGAAAAAGGCAAAACTGCAATTTTAGGTGAAAATTCTCTCCAGGGAAAAGCAGCTAATTTCAATATTTAAGGTGATGTTCCCCAAGTACTCTAAATGCTGCAGAATTTTATTTTAGAATTTTAGTGTGCTGAGGGCACACTAAAATTTTTTTGTTTGAGAGCATGCAACATTATTTATGATGACGCAAGTCACAGGATACAAAGATAATTCCCTATAATAGTAAAAGATTTTAGAAACTGAGCAATGACACTAAGGATATTAGAGTTTGAATTTCTCTTTGTTAGACATAACCCACAACATTAGAAAAGGTAACAGTTTACAGCTCAATACAAGAACAATAAGACATCTTTCAAGCAAAGCATTACAAGAGAATAAGCTAGTATTTAAGTAAATACCTGGCTATGAGGTAATTTAGGGATAACCTCAAAATCGCTAAAAATAAGAACATAGGAATGGCCCAGCCATGCCATACAGCATTCATGTAAATCTGCAGATTAAGAAGAAAAAACAAACAAAGACAGATGTGGATTACAAACGGGGGTACAGTGAGTTGCATGAAATACCGTTTCCCACTATGCTGAAGGGCTCAGAATCATGCAGTTAATTTTAAAAAAATTAATAAATTTTAGCCCCCATGACTGACAACAGCCCTGCACTTATCAATGTAAGTTAAAACTGAAAATGAGCCAAATCTCCGGAGATTACACCTAACTAGTTTTCAGCTGCCTGAAAGAGAGTATTGAGTATTTCCAACACTACAATTACATGAAGGGGTAGGAGGAAAAAAAAAAGAAGTAAACTTTAAAGACTGTGAATCTGCTACATGACCATGATATGGTCACTAATGGTATAGAAGAAGAGTTATAATGATTAGCCCCATACTGGGCAACAGGATAAACTCTTGCTCTAGTATTTCAAGTAAATAAATTCCAGATATCTACCAAGTCTAAAAAGATTGGAGGAAAACAGGTTTTATTTTACATAACAAGTACAAACACAAAGGTATTCTGTTCCCTTCCCAGCTTCTGAAAATAGAGACTACAGTCTCTCTGTGAGAGATGATACGGTTTTTATGGATAACCCCAAAATGAAACGTTGCTCTGGCTCCCAGGTCCAGAGCTTTCAAAAAAAAAAAAACTCAGCTGAAGTTTCTTCTTTTGGCTTTTATCTGAAAAATGGGTTTACCAGGAGAGGCAAGAGGAAAATCAGTAGATTAAGAGAAGGGACAGACACAGGGCACTGGAACAGGGAAGTCTCCTCCTCAATATTGCTTCAGTTGTGCCATGTAAAATAGCATAGGCTCTATAACTTACAGGAAGGGATCATTTAATGAAAAAGTGTGTGACATTTTCACCAGACAGGCTCATTCAGCTACGACTATTAGTAATTCCTTTGATAGAACAATATTTCATATTGTGACCAAAAGAATTTAGATCATTTAATTAACATTCAGAAGGAAAAGAAATCAAAACTCCACTAAATACTTATGTCTCTTTGAGACATCCAAACCCCCTTAGATAGCATGGGAATGCTTGAATTTAGCTCACAGATCTGATATTTGCACATGAAATGATACTGAAATCAAGGCATTTTGCCTCTCCTCACTATGATCCTAACAAGTGGCAAAGAGCACTGATGAGGAACGATAGCTTCTCATCAAACAACCACTATCAGCATTTCAGCCCTAGGCAACAAGAGACTTTGCAGAGGCTGAAGTTACCATCAAATTACTAGGACTGGGAGACAAAAAACAAGAGAACAATGCCCAGATCGTTTTAAGTTATTTTAATAGTGACAAAGCTATGCTACAAGAAACCCAGGATACACAATTTAAATGGTTTTGAAATATAACTAAAGTGACAACTACTGGTATTTTGTGTTAAATGAAATTAACACTATTTGATTTGACTTGAACTGTAGCACAACCCCTACTCAGATATGGCAATTTCAATGAATTTCAGCAAATAATAGATTTTTTAAAGTACTTAGTACTCCCAGAAGAATAGGATAACTTACAATAAAGGCAATAGCAGAAGTGTAGATAGAATACCAGTCTGATAAGGCAGAAAGATTCTTCACAAAATTAGTAACAGGTTTGGCACCTCTCTCTAAAGAGAAGCAGAGAAAAAACAGAACTGTTAGAATTAGCTGGCAGTAGTTAAATCACTCGTAAATGACAAACAACTAAATTAGAAAATTATTAAGAATATTCAAGACATGTAATGACAAAAGGCTTATCCAAATAAAGAAAAAATAAATCCATCAATGTAACTGAGAAATTAGTTAAAGAATGCATTTCCAAAAACTAAAGTATTATCCAAGACAAAGGTTATGTCTAAACTCTTAACACATACTATAGACAAAGAAAAAAAAAACAACATCCTTTACCAAGGGTACCCTGGATGCTAAAAGCAGTCTGTTCTGAGACCTGTCCATACTACCCCAAAGACCTCTGCACAGGTCAGCTCATCCCACTGTAAAACAATGTACATCAGCCTGACTGCATTGCAAGCCACCAAGGAACAACTTAAAATCACAGAATCATTTAGGTAGGAAAAGACCTTTAAGATTATCATTGCATCCAACCATTAACCCAGCACTGCCAAGTCCACCACTAAGCCATGTCCCTAAACAATCTGCCCACCAGCGGATCAACGCTCCTACTCAACTTGGTGTCACCTGCAAACTGAGGGAGCACTCAATTCTCTTGTCCAGGTCATTGACAAAGATATTAAACAGGACTGGCCCCAATCCCAAGCCCTAGGGAACACCACTACTGACCAGCCTCCAATTGTATGCAGCACCATTCATCACCACTCTCTGGGCTCAGCCACCCAGCCAGGTTTCTACCCAGCAAAGCATACACCTGTCCAAGCTATGAGCAGCCAGTTCCTCCAGGAGAATTCTGTGGGAAATGGTGTCAAAGGCTTTATTACAGTCTAGGTAATAGACTGTGGTGGGAGGAAACAGTTTCCCCCCTGCAGTTATAAAATGGTAAAACCCCAGGGGGTGGTGACCCTTGAAGTTTTGAGGTTTTACCCAATGAGTGCTTCTGCAAAATTGAACATATCACAAGGAGAACGGAAGAGAAGGTAGTTGTAGTTGTTGTTGAAGAAGTAGCCATGTTCTGAAGCCACGAGCTGTGGTCATGAAACTCGGAAACAGTGTTAAACTGGACTGAGCTCTGCGACTGAGAAGCTAGAAGGTTTTTTTCTCCACCGTGAGCAGCAGAAGCGGCGGCAAAAACAACTCTGACCGGAGACAATGGCAGAGAGCCAACAGATAAGAACTGAAGAAGCAGCAAACAGCATGCAGCCAAGGAAGACACAGAGTTGTCTGAGAGAGCCAAGAAAGAGAGCCAGCAGCAGACAGACCAGACCTAAGCTCTACAGACAGAGTTTTTGGGGTAAGAACTGAACCAAAAGACCACAAACTCCTTGGAGATCCCTCACTTCCTAGAAGGGAGGGGTGAAGTGCTACTGCACTGCAGAAAAGAGCTGAAAAGCTCTGAGAAAGAATGCGGAGGGAGTGACCTTGGTCCCCCCGCTGCTTGAGACAGAGCACAGAGCTCTGCAAAGGGGACTTGAACACCCTGAAGATACAGACCGTCATGAAGACCCCCGTGTTTCGTGGTATGACGTGGTGATGCAACCACTGTCTAGGTGAACGCAGCCCACGGAAGAGAAGACCCTCGCTTGAAGACGAGTGGCCGAGGGGCTTGGATACCCCCTCGTGTGTACTGGCAGCTGCTGCATGAGAAGAAGATAGATGCCTGCTGCCTTAGAGACATTGTTGCTCTGAGAGTAGAAAGGGATCTTTTCCTACTTCCCTCCTGGACTTTTATTTGGAGGGGAGAAGAGATTTGATCCATTGTAAATACTTTCATGTCATGGTAGAGAAAGCTAATATTGTATATAATGTATTGTAGTATTTATTTTGTACAGTCATTATAATATATATTCCCTTCCCCCATTTTGAGTCTCGTGTGGTGTCTGGAAAACCATCTCACACTGGGTTGAGATGTGGGAGGGGGACTCAGACTAGGGAATTGGGTTTTGGAGCTCTCAAACCATGACAAAAACATCCACAGCCCTTCCCTCCCTTGCTGCTGCTTCAGCTATCTTAAAGCCAGGCTAACTCTGTGTTGGCTATGTTTCTGCAGGACTCTATCCATTAGCAGCACTTTGCTGCTTACTCTTTCCAAGCCAAGCAACACAGCACATCACTGCTTCTGAAGAAGTCTGTCTCCCACCTCTGCAGACCTTTGCTCTTGCTGTCACTGTATGGGAGACTGACCTGTGCTGTGAGAGGCCCACAGACAGATGCACACAGCCAGCAACAGCAAGAGGGGCTCTTTCTCAGCTCCCTAAAACCCACTAGTCCTTTACTCTCTTCCTCTAAGCTCTTTTACCACTTAGACAAACTAGCTAGGGACACAAGGAAACAGAAGAGGGCTGCTGCAAGACGACCTTTGCTTTCTTTATTGGAACACACTAGTTTTGCCTTCCCTGCTGAGCAGAGTGACAACTCCTCTTGCACAAGGAGCCCCAGAAGCCTTCACCCTCATTTGCAGTAGAACTCACACTGGAGGAGGTCATGGACTTAAGCACTGCTTCCATCTGCTCTGCTGCAGCACACTAAACAAAACCCATAGTGGAAACTGCTGGTGACAACAAGGTTCTGGAGAGCTCTGAGTGATCATCAGGTACCTCGGACAACAGGGATCTAGATTTTATGGCTCACCTAGCTGAAGTTAATAACCACTCAAAGCTTAAGTTTAATACAGGTTTTTGAAAGGTATTCCGAAGGCAACGCACGTATACCACTGAGAACAAGTCACAAGTATTCTCCCAAATAAAACTACAACCAATACCGGTATTAAGGAGAAAAAACCCTGACCTTACATGGAGATTATAGACCCTTATTTCAACTCTACCTTCCTCTCTACAATAATTTACCAATTTGGAACATGTATCAACATATTTTTTTTTCAGGCTAGCAATTCTTTGAAAAACAAAACTTTTGGAGGGCTTAACTGCTTTGCTTAACCTGCCATCTTGCATCCTCCACCTTCCAAAAAAAAATTTATCAGCAATCCAAGAGAAAGACATGCAAGACACACTCAGGGTATGCACTGTCCAAGACCCACTTCTTTGAAAGCAAAAGCTGATAAACCAGCAAGTAAACTACAAGCAGCTAAGACATAAGCAAATGGACACTCTTACTTCTGCCAGTGAACAAATACCCTATTCTCACTTATTGCATGTTTACACATTTTAATTAACATTATATGTTTGGTTCAGAGATAGATACCCCCTATGTAATTCAATATTAAACAGAATCACAGTTTCTATCCCTACTCCTCTAAGTTACTTTGCACTCCAAACACTAATTCAGGATTCCAGAACCTTTTCTGCTTATGAACTAGTAGAAGCATTTCAAAACGCTGTATTTTAAAAAGCAGCAATCCTGCCAATAGGGTTACTAAGAACTACTGTTATTTCTAGACAATAAAACAGTGCTAAGTACTTACTTAATCTTCTCAAATTTTCAGTCAACCTGAAAAATAACAGATAAAAGCAATGTGTTAAATAGGTAACCAGTCCACAGTTGTGTACATTTGATCCCTGAAATACTCCTTACAGTTATAAATTATATGTGCATAAAGCTTCACTCTTGCCTGTTAAAAATTGTGTTTCTAGTAACTAATACAGTCCATCTTGCATCAGACCAAAAACTGAAATGTAAAAGCACTCCAGCCTACAACTTGGTGCACAGTTTTTGGGAGGCATATAAAGGAACCTAGTAAATAATATAAATCTTATTTCACCTCAGACAGCAGAAAAACTTAATTTCATGTATTGTCCAAAGCATTCACAAAATTTTTGAGATGGTTCTGTGCTTTCAGTTTAATTACTTGTTATGCAAACACATGCTCAAACTGTGTAAGAAGTTTTAAAATAAAATTAAGTGATGAAGAAAAGCAACTTGCAAAGAAGCCAATAATTTCTCAAAATCACGTTGGGGATTTACCTTCTAGCACTGAGTGGCTCTTCTGTCTCCACTGTACTTTCTTCTGGTTGAAATCTGAAGTCCTCAACATACTCCCCAAATTTGTCACAGAGCCACTTCTGGAGTCTTGAAGAGACCGTGTTACTTTGCTTATCTATAAAAAAGAAGTTGCAAGTATTAGGATAATGCTAGAAGACCTCTTTATCCAATGCCTGCTCCTGTTCCCACACATGATGCTTCGCTGGGAAGCAGACTTTGTACAGATTTCCTGTCCTTCACTAAAGGTGACTCCTGTATTGCTCTCAGGACACTACATGGAAGAGTCTTATTACCAGGAGTACAGGGAGTAAAACATCCTAAGAAACAATAATTTTTAGCAAACACCGTAAAAACATTTTCTAGTTAAGAGGCTTCTGTAAACAAAAGACTGATGTAAATCTCAGTGCTCCTGTTGTGCTGAGGGGTGACCTTGAGAAAAGCAAGTGCAAAGCAAAGCACCCCCGAGCAGAAAGCTGGACAACCACCTTGCAGCCACGTGAATTTGACAGAAAAGGGAAGCTCAAGCAAGATTCTGCAAGAGGCATTTTTACTACCACTTTCCAACCACTTATAGTCTGTACAGATTGTGTGTGTGTGTCTATATATATCTATACAAATAAAACATTTATATACAAGTAAAATAATTTCTTTTTTATAAAGTCAGGCTTCAGAAATTATGCTGCATATCCTACTTTCTATATATGGAACATATACGCACCATATTACCTGGAAAGTCTCATACAGCAAAATAATGAAGCAATGCACACTTTCTGTATGTTGGCTTCAGTGGAAAAATATAATATATGGGTATACGGAAATAATGTAAGGGTAAAAACCTTCGGACAGAGCAAGTGAGAACAAAATCACCTGTAACTCACAAAATTGTTGTCTAGAAGGAACAGACAGACTATTCTTTGGAAATGTAAGTCAATACAAAGTTGCAAAAAGGATATAAATTATTCCAGGTAAATTCAGTACAGAACTCCATAAAATTAAGAGGCAGGAAAGATTAACCAGCCAACTACGACAGCCAAAATGACGCTTTTAAGCTCATGAGAAAAAGCAACTGGTGCTCAGAAAATAGAATCAAATTATTTATTAATGAATGACAATGATATCTAGAAAAACAAGGAATATTGTGACAGTTTACAGTTGTTGTCCATTTGGAATACTTCCATTGGAAAATAAAAATATGAAGTATCTTCCCACATGCTAATACTTCAGAAAGTACTGAGAAAGAAATTTTGAGTGTACGAGACTAAAAAACAGCAGGCTGTAGTTCACATAACAGAAAGCACTGACATTACAGGAGTACAGGAGGAGCAATTTCAAATTTAGTACCCAGGTTTAAAAGCCTTAAGTCTCAATCAGGAGGTGTGGGGAGGAAAGCTTAAGGGTACTGAAAGACTGAGAATCTAACTGTTGCCTTAGTTCTTCCAGAAATCACTACATTATTGATTTCATAATAAGCATCAGCTTGAGGAATGCAGATGACAGTGCAGATGTCCACAAATGCTCTGACCAAGCTTACCTGTTCCATTGGTTTGCACTGGTGGCTTTGCAGGTTGCTGAGCTGCAGGCACCTCTTCCGTCCTACAAAGAAAAAACAGAAACAATGTGAAATGTTAAAGAAGAAGAATTTATTCCCTTTTAGGTAAACGAAGCACTAGAACCTCTATGGTTTCCATAGCTGAGATTATAAAATCACAACAAGAAAAAAACAAACATACACCCTTTCACAAGGTTCAAAACATTCATTGCACTTAGGACCCAGGGAAATACCATCCACTGGAAGGAGAGGTGGGGTTTAGCCATTTCATGTCACCAACAGCTCAATTTCATCTTACAACAACTAAACAATTTAGTATCAAATTCTTTGCATTAGTTTGTATGGTATATTCATTGCAATGCCTGCCAGGAAAACTTCAGAGCCATGATTTTTCTCATTCAGTAATAAATTAAAAGGGATTCCGTATCACAAGTTGATAGCCACAGCAGTAGAGCAAAACCACAGTTTAATGCATAAATCTTGAATTCTGCTGCCATTACTACAGTCAAACACCACTCAACTTCACAAGAGGAATAAGTGTCAAGAATGATTTAAAATGTTATAAGCTCTAAAAATGCAGAGATACCAACTGATTTAACAATATCTTTAAAAATTTCCAGAATCGAAATAACAGCTTGAAAAACTGAGACAAAAATGTTCTAAAACTATATGTCAAGTAGCAGGCATCATTGGTCTCACCTTTCAAAATGAGTCAAGAATAATATTCTCATCCATTCAAAGTGAACAGATTTTTGAAAACACAAATGCTTTTGCCATTCTGCACATGTGCAAGGCTTCAAATTATATTTGCACTATCCAGAGCCTCCAACTGCCAACCTGTCTTGAGATTACTTCAGGCTTCAGTCCCAAAGTCTTCAGCCATCCATGTACAGCCATCCTACAGAAAGATTTTTCTAATGAAGCAGCAGCTTTGACAACACAACACCAGCCACATCAAGCTTCACTTGACAGGGAGTTGTACGATTGAAAACATTACTGCTTGAAACAGAAATTTCATTATCACTCATTTATCAGATAATATAGATACTTTCAAATGTTCCCTTCATCTTTTGCTTCTCAGGAAGGGAATCAAGTGAAACATGGTCAAAAAACCAAAGAGTGGGAAGAGAGATCCCACTGCATTGGGCAGATTGCAGAAATATAGACATACAGTTCTCTCTCCTGCTGAAGGACATTAGGAAAACATCTCACTGTTCTGTCTGCACATGGAAAAGGCCGTTACTAATATGTGCTGTCTCAACATCACCATACATCAATGGGTATGATGGAGAAACCTCAGAACTAATTACCTCCCTTCCTTCTTAACCATTCCTCAGATTTAATGAGCTTACAACATCTTTGTTCATTTCTAAAAAGAACATTTAGAAATAATTTACTGATTTATGAATTATAACAGGACATTTTAACTGCTTAGATGATGAATTCAAATGGTTCCTGCTTTTAAAGACACTTGTTTTCATGACTCTTCAGGACTTTTCCCCAGCATGCTCCCCAGAGTATTTGCAGCAACTCTTCTTTTCAAAAGCCACCTGAAATTCCACCAGTTTTTTCTAGCTCAACTTTAACTTTGGTTTCTGTGCCATTTCCCCTCAGTTTCTATACAAACCTTGGGTTCGTCACCTAAAAATTCCTCCTCTCCCTGCTTCTTCTCCCACACCCTTGCATCTCCTCCATTTCAAGCTCTCAAAAAATAGACAGCAATAAACATGATCAAATTTGCACCAACTATTATAGAGCACTGTCTTGTTTTCCTCTATCAGCACATTAGATGGTTACACCACATAGCTGGGCGTTTTCATCTGCAATCTGTCACTGTCACTGTGTTTCACTGAAGCTGAAGACATATTTAGGTGGAAAGGAGGCAGTCACTCACAAGCAGGTTCACACAAGCAGGAGCCAGTAACTCAACCCACTGCAGTCATGTGAAGGCACCGGGGTGGTGTCACACCTGAACAACTCCTGTGACAGAGCCAAGACAGGATCCCACCACTGCCAGCTGTCAGACTCTTCAAACTGGGTGTTCCTTTGACATGCTGGGATGTATTTTCAGAAGCAGCACAGTGTCATTACTCTCCATGTTTCTTGGGCAAAAAAATCTCATCAGGAAGCAGTTCTGGATAGCAGCCTTACTGGGCTACATCAGGAGCACATGACAGTTGGCTTTGGCCCTTCTTGATGCTTTTGTTTCGTTTTTTTGGCAATGCCTTACTTGCCATCTGCCTGTTACTCCTTCCCTATGAAGAACCTGACCTTTACGAATCATCGGGTTAATGACAGCTCATTACTGCACTTGTGAATCAGGTTATAATTAGCCACTTAAGACAGATCTGGGCCAGGAACCTCAGAATTCATTGTTTAGGCTTGCACACCTACTGGGAAGCTCAATCCCAAAACCAGGTCACATCAAACCATGGGTTCATCAAGACCACTGACAGAGGGGAGAAATCATCTTTGCTACAGTTTCTGCACCACTCTTCATGCCAGAGACCAGTTAAAAGGCTGAAAAACATAAAGAGTCCCCAGAACAATGCTATGTTCCTATGTGGGCTTCCTAACTACAGCCTGCACCAAAGAAAACAAGCTGCATTACTTCCTCTTGGAGCACACTTTTCACACAGAAAAAGGGTTTAACTGGTAACACCAACACATCCCCAACCTGAAGTGAGGTCATGTTTAGACAACCAGAGATTGTACCCATTTAAAGCACAGGTTGATTAAAAGAGGTAAGAGGAATCTCAGTCTGTGGAGGAAACAAACACAAATGTACCTTTTTTTTGTTTCCTTTTTTTTTTCTTCAATATACTGAAGTCAGGGAAACATGAATATCGATAAATATTAGAGTTGTTCATGACCAGTACACATGTACCACTCAAAACCAACCAGCACATACTGATGCAGTGTCCACTCACTGCTGCCCCAGAGAACATCACCAAAGCATTATTTTTGTAGCTGCAAGTATGACACAAAAGTTAAGGGAGTCTTGACACTGAAGGCCATTTATCTTAAAAAAACATTTTTGGTTTGTGCATATTAGGCCCTGAACACAGCTGCAAGTTGAGATGTATGCAAATCAACAGACTCCCTCCAACAACTGGGTGAAGACTAGAACTGCTGCATACAACAGGTCCAGTCACTGCCAGGATGTTCTCAGACATATTCAAAGCAATTTTGCTACAGGCTAACTCCAAACTCACAAGCAACCAACCATCAATCTTTCAAAAGCTCTTGTGGAAGCCAGTCAAGGCTGTTATATATTTCCTACTGTTCAAAGCAACCTGAATGTGTGTGCACATACATCAAAAGCACATTCCAACCTCATACATGCAAAAATAAGCATAAATTAGGTATTTTCACAGCCTAGTTTAAAGATATATCATTCAGGTATGCACAGCTTCTTAACCTGAAGAGCTCTTAAAAAACCAAGTTAAATAATTTTCATGGTTTGCATCTCCTTCCCATTAAATACACCAAGCACTTCAGAAGCCTTTGCCATTCTCATCCACAATGAAGGAACAGTGTCTTATGCAGAAGCATTGTCTATTTAGTCCTTGTAAAAATAATTCACAATGATACTAATAAAAATGTTTGCATGAGTCACAGCCTGCTGGTAGGTGTTGTTGCAAAACTTGTTATTTTTTCTTCCTCTGTGCTTCTAGCTCACCATTTGTAATATATAGCAGCAATAGCTCACACATTTCAGATTATTTATGCACTTCTCTACCAGCAAAATGTCATAAGCTTCAGCTGCCATTCCAAATGGGGGGATGTCCTGAAGTGCATCTATGGAAAACTTTAACTGAGGCCACCACGTTTCTGAATACTGACACACACAGACAATAAACACCATGACAAACAAAACCACTAAAAATCCTCTTCTTCCACTCCTCTCTGTGCACAACTCAATGAAAGAAGCCCATGTTCTTCACTAGCAAAAAAAAAAAAAAGATTGTGAGCTTGTTGTTTTCTCTTTGCAAACATTTTGCATCATGTTTTATATTGCTACTTGTATTGATCTGCTTCACAAATACTTTTAAAACTGCAACTTTTAAAAATAATTTCTTTCTTCTTACATCACAGCATGCTTTTGTTTTCATTTCACTTCTGTAAGCAGAAAGAAAAGCACATGCAAATATGTTTATATACTATCGTTGTTTAACCCCAGTCTCCAACTAAGTACCATACAGCTTCTCACTCTCCCTGCCAGGGGATATATGAATATCTATTTTAAAATTGTGTAAAGAATTACCTGAGAAGCAGGGTGAATTTGGTTTTGTTGACATAAGCAGAGAGAACTTTTTGCCATTACTTTGCTTAATAAAATTAAGTTTCCATAAGGCATAATTTGCCTATTACTTATTTGACTATGTCAACATTTCACCTGTAGTCCTAATAAAAGTATTTTAAAATGTCCACAATGAAGTGTAAAAAGATAGTAAGCAGTGAAGAAGAATTTCACACAATGAAGCACAAGTTAATGAAAAATCATAGACAAACCGATTTTTCTCATCCTGAGTAGGAACTGAAAAATTTTCAAAGTCTTATTTTGTTGTACCTTACATATCCTGCCTGTCCCAAAAAGGTTGAAATATTAGTAAGACTAGTTAAAGACTCAGGTAAGAGGGATAATTGGCTGAATGTAATCCGCAAGTGCAATACCCAAGCTAACAGGACTAGTGTAATCCTCAGGATATCTAAATGGGAACACAACACTCAGGAAGTAGCGTCATCCTACCTTAATTTAGCAATGACACGCCTGCTAGAGATTTACTATTGTCCACAATCCAACAAAGCACAGATGTCGCCATTAACTCTGATAAACAAAGATCTTCCATCTCTCTTCTCTGTAAAACGTGTACTCACAAGCTGCAGTGGGCCAGATCAGACTCTGAGCCGCCCTCATTACTCTGAAACAGGACAGAATGATGCAGAGGAAGATGGTTCCTCATCCTCCTCCAGGATTCCCAGCAATGAGGAGATCACTCTCCCCCTTCTCTATGCACAATATAGAGCCTAGGCATACCTGTTCTGGGGAGAAAGCCAAAGGCTTAAGGACAAGCCTGTGGAATTTGCACCTCAAGCAAGACAGTATCCACAGTTGCCATTTCCACGTACCACAATACTCATTGCTTTCTACTGCTGTTAGGGAGCTAGCAGATACTCTCAGCAAGGGAACGGGTCCAAGTTTCTCCTCTTCAGCTGTCCACTCAACCAGGCAACATCAACCTACATACACAGCCAGATCAACCAGCATAGGTAATAAAAATGCACTCTCACATCCCAGATGTAAGAGCAACTCTAGGTCACTAAAAAAAGCCCAGGTCAGAGCACTCTGGACCACCTTCCTGCTTCATGGTCATGGTGCTGCCTTGGGAACCAGACTCCTCCACAAGGACCTTCCAGAGCCCCTTCTAAGCACATGACTTGGCAGCACAGGTCAAAACTACACATAGACCAACCTTGCATGGAACTAGTGATTTTGGAAAACCGCTGATGTGAAACATGACCTAAAAAAAATCCCACTCTTCATCTTAGGACAAAATGGCTGAAGAATGGCAGCTAAATTGATGAAAGGGGTGGAGTACTCTTAAGGAGACAGTGGAAAAGCTGGAACTCTTCAGTCTGGACAGAAGCGTAAGTGAAGAAAGGACTGATCAAGGGTGGTAAATAAACAGACGCTGAACAGTTATTCACCAAATCTCACAATTCTGTAACCACGGGGCACTTATTGAAACCACTAAGAAATGTGTTTAAAAGGAAAGAAAAAAAATTGTGTCTTTAGATTCAAGGGGACTTGTATTGTCTCCATAGCTTCCAGTGGTAGACAGCTCCAGCACTTTCAATGTTATTAAATAAATTCACGGATAACAGGCCTGCAAACAGAGACTGAAGCGAAAGGCAGCAATGTACCTTCTGATACCCTTAAATACATTGATTGTGGAGGTTTACGAGGAGCAGCTGAGGTACCTGGGTCATTCAGCCTGCAGAAAAGGGGGCTCAAGGGAGACCTTGTTGTTGTCTACAACTACCTGAAAGGGGATTTGTAGCCAGGTGTGGGTTAGTCTCTTCTCCCAAGTAACAAGCAACAGGACAAGAGGAAACAGCTTCAAGTTGCGCTAGGGAGTTTTAGATTTGATATTAGGAAAAATTTCTTCACCAGAAGAGCTGTCAAGCACTGGAACAGGCTGCCCAGGGAAGTGGTTGAGTCACCATCATATTTTAAAACGTGTAGATATGGCCCTTAGGGACATAATTTAGAGGTGGACTTGGCAGTGCTGGGTTAATGGATGGACTTGATCTTAAAGGTCATTTCCAAACTAAATGATTCTATAGGAGCAGGAAGAAATTGACCACAGAAAGCAACCAGACTCATGTTTCCTATAAATGGCTCTGATTTCCATTGCTACAGAACACCAATGGACACAGACTGCTGACCTGAGCAGAAAGGCATTGGACACAAACTGCTGGCCTGAGTAGAAAGGCATTTTTACACTCAGAATGGAGCGCAGAAAGAAGCAGAAGACCAGGAGGAGTTTGTATGGCATTGGGAAACCTCATATCCAAGCCAAAAGTTTTTCTTTTTTGCTCTTGCTTGTCATCTCTATGTAACTGGCTTATAGCGTGTGATTATGAACTCAGCCCACACTATCTCCCAATGATAGAAGTTGGCAGTGAACCACAGATCCTGCTGCTCAGCCAAGTAATCTTGGCTACTGCTGAGGAAGATAACATAGGCACCTAGGTATGCAAGTGGTCTAGAGCAACAAGACCACCAAGCAACTGCTATGGTCTTAAGATCCAAAGTCTGTGCAGCGAGGCAGACTAAGGAGAGATGTCAAACACAATGCTTTGCATCATCAAGATGGATGTCTTCAAGGCTGAAAGGGACTAGAGGCATAGGGAGGCATGTTTCCACTTGTCATTGCAGTGGCAAGGAAGGCTCAAACTCCAGTCACTCCCACACATTTAATGCTGTGGTACTGGGATTTCCATGCTGCTGCTAGAACAGGAACAACAAGGGCTGGGCACTCTGGAAAAGACACAGGTTTTGAAAAGTCAAAGCACATGCAATGGCACGGCAAAAGCTCTGGCTTTCAGTAGTTCCAGCTGGGCAAGATCCCAGAAGGAGAGCATCAGAAAAGGTGAAATGAAGAATATCTCAACTAGAAAAGTGTCACAGCACTTCTGTAGCTATAGAAATATGTATGGTAACTCATATGTACATGGTGTTAATGATGTACAGGAAAACATAAGCACCATCTCTCTCTGTGAGCTATTGTTTTAAGAGCACCTAGGCTGGAAACATATGCTTTTACCAGAACTTCTCATAGACAGTCAGAGATCTCAAGTGGCTTTCAGCTTTACAGTGAAGATATTTCTCTTACCTTATTTTAGGTGCTTCATTGATTTTTTGTTCTAGTTCTATTCTTCTCTGCCGTTCCTTTTCTAGTTCCTGCCTTAATGTTTCAGTGCTTGTTTCTTCTCTCAGCTTCCTGAGCTCCTCCTCTGTTAATTAAAGGAGAAGATAAAGATTTAGTTACCCTGAAGTATTTCTGTAAGAAATTTAAAATCTAATTATGACAGATTAAGTGTGGGGGATTTTTTTAATCTGTGCTATACCAAATATGTTCACCAGAAAAAAACAAGTAATCAAGGGCTAGACAGACTTCATAAAAAGCACACAGCTGTATGATATACAAAATATTTAGTTACAATTATTAAGCAAGGGAAAAAACAACTCTGAAGTTTTCTTCTCAAGATGCAAAATAAGCCCATGGTACAAGCTATCTTTATTTAAATACAACATGACATACTCTTCATTCCCCAAAGAAATAATCAGCAGGAAAGGCTGTCTATTGCTAAATCCAGTGGCCATAACAAGAAAAAAAAGTATCTGATTTTTTCCCTCATGTCTTTGGGTAGGAAAACACAATAAATTCACATGAAGTTATATGATGCCATACTGGACTGACTGTCCACACATGTTGTCACAAGCTTTATTTTCTGTATACAAATATGACCGTCAGCATTTATAAAATTAGGCATTTGAAAAGCGTCTGCAGGGCCGAGCCCTTTCTTATTGTGCTAAAAAGAGCAACCTAATTATTTTGCTGTTGTGAAAATTTCCCAGAGAAAGGCAACAAGGCTGGTGAAGAGACCTGAACACAAGTCCTATGAGGAGAGGCTGAGGGACCTGGGATTGTTTAGCCTGGAAAAGAGAAAGCTGAGGGGAGACCTCATCACTCTCTACAACTCCCTGACAGGAGGTCGTAGCCAGGTGGGGGTTGGTCTCTTCTCCCAGGCAGCTATCAGTAAGACAAGAGAGCACGGTCTTAAGCTCCACCAGGGGAGGTTTAGGTTGGATATTAGGAAGAAATTCTTTACAGAGAGGGTAATCAGACATTGGAATGGGCTGCCCAAGGAGGTGGTGGATTCACTGTCCCTGGAGGTTTTCAAGATGAGACTGGATGTGGCACTTAGTGCCATGGTCTAGTAACCACAGCAGTGTTGGATCAAGGGTTGGACTTGATGATCTCAGAGGTCTTTTCCAACCCAGCTGATTCTATGATTCTGTGAACCCCTGCCTGTCAGTTTCTGGCACCCTTGTAATTTTATCTAAGTCAGATGGTCCCATTATGGGCCTGAGCATCTTACAGTTTTAAGAAGGGGTTATGAAACAAAGAACTAAGTTTAAATTTTTACCCTCTTCTGAGGTTACACTGTGCCCTATAAACTTCAATGTAACAATCAGATATATAAACACACACACACAGACACTCACAACTTCTTTCACAAGAAGTTAGCATCAGCTATGTATAAGGCTTTTTTGTGTCTAATTAGCCTTGCTTTTTTGTCACTGGCAGAGTCCTTGTTCATGACCTTATTTAACTCTAGCGCTAAAACGGGGTCATTATTATTGATAACTTTTCCCAAACAGGTATACAAGAAACATGAAAAACCAAAGACTGAGATTCTCTTTTTTTTTAAGTCTTTTTAAACAAAAAATTTACTCCACATTTTGTTCTCTGGGCTGTTTTTTTAGCTCAATCTCAACAATAAATAGTAGAGCAGTGGGTGTATTTCAAGCTTACAACAAAGCAGAAGAGAAAATACTTCACTGCAGATACAGGGGTTCAGGCTTTACGTTTTTTTACAAAATTGGTATACTATGTTATAACCTCCAGCAACCTCTTCTATTTCTTTTCACATATTGCCTTGTAAGTCTTTGATAATCAGATAATTTTGATATCTGAGCCTCTCTGACTCCAATCATTATGCATCTTGAGAAGGTCTGAAGCCGTAATGCAAATGTACAGAGGAAAATACACACTCTCCCTCCTCTGCAGGAGGCCCTGGGGCAGTATGTCCAATCACTTTATCCGCTGTGCAAGTTAGCTGGTGGGAGATTATCTGCACTCCTGCAGCAATAAGAGGTTTAGAGCACAGAATTAGGAGAAATGGGAAAAAGATACATGAATCCAGAGGACAACATGATGGCTTCCACTGTGAAGCTACAGCTTGAACTCCACCAAAGAGAAAGGAGTGCTGTCATTCATCTCCCCACTGATGGATGGTTACTGATCCTGGGAAGAAGAGCTGGAGCACAAAAACCAAGCAACTAAAACTGAGAATCCCCAAGAGTATGGTAGGGAAATGTCACTGTTGCAGCAGGTATTGTCTCTCCTGTAAATAAATGGAAAGATATAGACATAAGGGCAGACTTACACATGGAGCTGTTCCTAATTACGTGTCCACAAGGAATTTCAAATCCAACAAGAAAACTAAGTTTATAATTAGTTTTCCCTACTTTCAAGGGCTTGCCTTGTTCCAGAACACGGGCCTGCACACAGCTGAGGGGAAACATCTGTTGCACTTCAAATGCACTGGAGCTTGTGCAATATCATGAAGATATCACAGAACGTTCCAAAGTTTGACAGGGATGTTATCTTCTCAATTCCATTAAAGGAAAAAAATTCTCCATTAAGCACATTTATTTTTTTTAAGAGGAAGTGACTATGCATTTTGTGTATATAAGAAAACCACAAGCAGTATAAATTAACTTCAATGTCCTTGAAAGTTTACTCAGATCTTCCAGCTTCCCTAATTCCAGTTGTTCCGATTGCTCTACATCTTGTACTACTAAAACCAAAACAAAACCCCCAGAAATTCAACCACTAAGAAGATAAGCAGTGCCAAAGATTCTTTAAGGAAAGAGGCAGACTTAAAGGGTTCACAATGAATGAGGCAGAACTCCTATAAAACAAAACAAAACAAAAAAAATGCAACATCCCATCATTACGGTTTGTCACAGCTTCACATTTCAGAGCATTTCCTAACTTTCCCATACATGACTGCAATTCAAATCCACCCCACTGCTCTAGCCCATTTATGTCCTTAAAGTAGTATTTGTTGCTACTTTGGCAGCAGTGTGGTCAGCCACCGTAAAACTTCCATGTTTAGTTAGTTAAATACTCTTAACTCTGCTAAGCAACAGAAGGGGAAGGGGGCGAAGTTCTTCCTTGCTCTCTCCCCTGAAATAATCTACCATTTGGCCAAGCTGAGCTGCACTTTCAAAGGATATTTCTCTATCCCTATGGGGTCCTCTTGCAGAATGAGTGAAGTTGGCTACAAAGAGCAGAGGTCACAGACCCCTGAGAAGAATCCCTAAGAACATTTCACCACGGTATCTATCTACTGAGGTTTACAGATGAGTATCCTTCTTGATGACGAGAAAGGAGCGCTGCTTGGATTCCATCTTCAGACAGTCAAAATTCAAACATCCTCCCCCCTCAGCACACACACAAAAGGGTAAAACATAAAAGGCCACGCTTCAGCTTCAAGATTAATCAGCTTCCATAATTTCCCTCCCAGGCATATCAATCACAGCTCGCTATCTTCTGCTGGGCAAGAAATGTTAAAATACTGCAAGAGTCTCAGTGTATGTCTTAGCTGGACACGCAGGTGAAGCAAGCAGCCATAAAGGTGACCTGGTTAGAAGTGGAAAATTACTAGCAGAAGAAAGTGTCTGCTGAAATATTGACAGAGAAAATGCTGGCAAGGCTGGGAACTAGGCCTGGGAACTAGAAGCATTGTCAAGAAGTGCAGCTGGCCTCTCTGAAGTGCACAACCGGGTACCTAGAAACCAGAGATACCACTGAAAGGCATGAAAATAAGGAACTGTAATAGCAACTTATCATCTGAAAAGGTGAAAAATAGTCTGAAAAAAAGGGAAAACATCCTGGGAAAGTAAGACTTCGTAAATGCCATTAGCTGTTCTATCTGCAAGAACAAGAAAAGTCTAGAAAAATAAAAATTGGCACAAGAGAACAGAAAACATCAGCATCTATTGGCTATTCTGAGTGAAAAGCAGAAATTATCAGCATCTATTGGCTGCTGAAGTGATGGTGTCCAATACATTTCTATTTCTCTATTATATAAATATGGCTTCATTTTTATTCAAAATGAAGCTTCTCTCTCCAAGAACTTCCCATGCTGTGTGCACTATTCCTTTCCCAAAGGGGCTGAACTCTCCACACAAACTTTCTAAGAGATCTTGGACCTTTGCTAAGAAGGGTTTGGTTTGTCATCCATTACCTCGAATGGTTTGGCCCATATAAGGGGCCAAATATGGGCCAATTAGCTTGATACTGGTATTAATGTAAACATATGTATATGTGTATGTAAAGTAATCCATCATAATTACATTTTCTGCTGTATTACTGCTTCATTAGTGATCATTTTGTAGTAACCTATAAGAGTGTACACCTACATGGTTGCTATTGCTATACACCTACTATTGATTGCTGCCAATAATTTATAACAGCTTGCTCTCTCTATATGTTTATTTCATTCATATATATATATTCACTTTATAAATCATAGGTATAGTTGCTAGGGGTGATTTTTGTGGTATTTGTGGCAATCTGTAATATTAAGTAAAGAAATTTAAAGTAAAAAGCCTCCGTGTCTTTGAGTATTACAGAAGCCTACCAACCTACAGTCATAACCTCTATATACCTACACAATGGGTAACCCTTTAGGCTGTGACAGCAGGTGTGACCCTGAAAAAATGCTTTAAAAGCTCTCTAGAAAAGTCAACTTGTGTAGAAAAGCAGGACAATATCTGGATGCTATTGCACTTCTAAAAATGAGCTGTAGATGTCTGTGAGACAAGGCAACAATGGTGTTCCAATGACATTAATCCAAGTATTATTGCACGGTAAACCCTAGGAGAACTGAGCCCATAGTAAAGAACGTCATCAGCCATGCATCTCACAGGTTACCAAAAAGTTTATCTATTTCATTTTTTCTACAGCATTTTATCCTCTATGAGGTCTAATGTAACTGTCCCACCTGAACGCTTAAGTATTCGACCACTCAAATTCAAAGATTAACATTCCAAAAAGGTTAGTTGATACAATGGAACTGCTACAAGATGAGCTACCAAGTGCTGCACCATTGTCTGGCATCAGCCACTAGAGCAACTGAAAAATTTCAGTTTGCTCCTCAGAATACACAAACTTGTAAAAAATGTTCTGACAAAAAGCACTTCAACACCAAAGTATTTAGTTCTGGTGAGACCGAACAGACTCTGAGTAGTATTTAGATAAGAAGGATGATACATGAGGCTGGGAAGGCGTGGCAGAAGGTTGGATTTCTAATTCCAATACTGCATATGCAGCAAAGCTGATGCTTCCCTTAATCCTAGGATTGAAGGTAGATTAGGGAGTTTCCTCGTAGCTGTTTTACATAACAACATTCCTTCCTAGGCCTACAGGTACACTGCAAAACCTCCCTCTGGGACTAAGTGATCAAAAATTTCTTTCAGAGCACAACTACAGACTGCCAACCTGCTGTTTCTAGCTACCAAATCAGTTTAGTGTTAAATCTAAGGAGACCAAGTTGAAAACTAGAAATGCCAAAAAGCATACATGCTCCCCATCATACTTACATGAGGAAACACCAGTACTTAAGACAAAAGTAACCCTTCTATGTCTATGTTAATCATTGCAAATCTCTCTACAACACTTTGAACATTACCAGAGTGTACATTATTTAATTGGTACTAAACACACTAAATTCCAATCACACATCTTCAAACTGGATCTCATCAGCCATACTAATGAAGCCAGAATTGTCTCCAGCGCAGGCAGTTTCTACCGCTACCAGACTCCTAATCCCTATATAAAGCTAATATTTACTTGTCCCAAGTAAACCAACTATATGACATTACTAACAAGATGTTAGGAGTCTTAACAACATATCTATTTTCATCATCATAGATACTGAAGAGCTTTTAGTCTTCACCTTAAAAACCAGCAGGAAATGGCAGTTCTGTAAAAGACATGAAATGACTTCACCATTTAAGATAAAGCGAAGATATACAGAGAATGAGGTCTGACCAACAAGCAGTGATGGAGGAAGGACCCACAACAGAATTCCCTAGCCTGCTTTTTTCCTGCTTACAGTTACTTTGCAATTTATATATACTCCTCTGAAGACACGTTCACAATTTGCAGCTATAACTGGATACAGCTTAATTGTACTATTTGTTACCCGTTCTTCTTCTAATCCATGACTGTCCTTCTCCAGGGCATATGTCTTTCCACCAGTGACTCGAGAACCACAGAGACTGCCAAAAAATTATCACAAATCTACCCAAAAGGCTTCAAATAAAACATTAGCCTTTGATCCCAGACATTGAAAGATATCTTACTTCTTTGCATGCCAGATGCTTGGGGAAGAAAAGTACTTGTTTAAGCTATCGCTCTAACAGCTCCACTTTATTAGCTGCCCTTTCTTCTTTCAGTCACCACTTAAGTTCATGTCCTCTTTCATGCTTGGACTTCAGTGCTTCAATTGGGAAGCAAAAAGCTCACCTCCTTAGGAGTACTAGTCTTGGTGCTTTAAGAAGAACCGAAAAATGTGCCTTGTAAACCTCCAGACTCCAGGTTGACTGTCTAACCCCCTCCTTTGTCTTCTGTGATTAGGTGGTTGCTTCTGAAATGGATACCAGCATTCTTATTCTACAGAGCTCTTCCAGAGGTGGACAACAAGCAGTCTGGAAGAACTCTTCCTTGTTTTGGGGGTTTTTTTTTTTTGCATTTGTGAACACCTTGCTTTGTCAATTTAATGGTTTTCCCTTGCGGTCAGGCCTCTTGGTTGAATCTTGCATGAATCTTTCATCCAGAAAACAAGGCAAAAAGATTTTCTAATAAGAATACTGGTGTCATAGAAAGCCAAAAAGCAGAGAGAATCATTAAAGATTAAGAATATTTATTGAGTTCATATCCTTCCCTCCTCTCTCCTGTGTTTTCTATAGGGATTTTGGTAGAGTGGAGAAGTGAAACAATCAAATATAAATCCTGTATTTTCACTATGACTGTTCTCCAGCTAAGTCTGCACATATCAAAACAAAGAAGTGATCTGTCATGCCCAATGACTTAAAAAACTTCAACACGGGTTTGGCAGTTAAACAATCTCTTTTTACTTTGTTTTGTTTCCATCATTCTTTTGTTCTTCTCTTTGGTCTTTCAAAGGCAGAGCTCCTGCTCCAGTACTTACAATAAGCATATCTTTTGAGGACCAGTTTTTGAGTCTCTTTGCATACGCCTACAGGGCAGGGAGCAGCGTGGGCTCTTGCTATGCAGATAGGAAATAAGCCAACTCTGATCCAGAGGCAGTGGAGGCAAGGCCGAGTGAACCAACAACCTGCCTCTCAGTGCAATTAATATCCCCTGGTACTATTCTCCTCACCTGAATAGCAGGAGTCTCATATGAAGTGTTCTTCTCTTTTGTGAGATGAAGGAGACTGATTTAAAAAGCACCTCATATTTGACAGTCTTCCTCAGTGCAAACTGCTCTAGTCTCTCTCACCATTCTCATTATGTCCTACTTGGAGTGGGTGATGTTAGAAAAAACTAAGATGTCATTGCTATGGTTTGTACAAAACAGTTATGCTAAATACCAATTAGTAACTTTACATACAGTGCTTTCAGTGGAGCTTTATTGTGTTATAAGTGACACAGACAGGATCATTTCCCCTTCATTATGGAAAGATTTTAAATTATGCTTCCTGAAAATATAGCGTAGTGAGACAGATCCCCTTCTCAAAACACCAAGTGGGAAGTTTTCTATTGCTAGATACACTTATAAAGTCAGCTTAAAAGTCATGAAAAGTACTGCTGCTATATGAATTTCCAGAAATTTCAGGGAATAAAAGTGCCAGAAGAGTTGCAGAATCCATCTAAAATGAAGGGAGCTGCAAAAATATTGTCATTATTGCAAGAATGGTTTTCACTCACTAGTTTTGGCAGAAGTGAAACAGTCTACAAATGTTGAAATAATGTCTGGCTTAGAAATAGCAGCAGGCTCTTCCAAGGCTTTTGTGTTACTAAGCTGAGCAGGGAAAGGCAAGTTCCACATGGGGCTCCCAAACTCTCCATCCCAGTTACACAACAGGCAGAGGAACAACAGTGCTGACCATTGCCCTGCCTGGATTTTCACACCCTCTCTGCAATTCAGGAAGGGCATGAGCTGGGCATGCAAAAAAGGCAGAAGCAAGAGCACAGCCCACCTACAGAACGCAGGGAGTAGGTGGCATCTGTTCAAGCCTCTGGAGGAGCTCAAACAATACATCTCTCTCAGCACAGTGCTGCATTTTGGTTCATCAGTCCCAAAGATGGTGTGACAATATGAGATCCTCCAGCTTTCTGGCATCTTCATGTAGAGCATCATCATGTACATGTCCATGTATGTGCTTTGTCCAATGACTTGAGCACATTGCACAAGTCAGGACTAGAACAAGGACCAGTCCAGGACTCCAGCCTGCTGCTGCACTGGGCTGGAGTCGCATCCTTTCCCTCTCCTCTGTTCTCAGAAATATCGTGCTCTTGGAAGCCAAGTCGAGAGCAAGCAAGAGCCCAACCCATCTCCTTTACCAGTCAGAACAGAGTCCTTACAGATGAGAAAGGAAGGTCTGAATGTTCCTTAGTCCGTATTGAGGCTTCTTAAACCCCAGAGAAGTGCTCTAACCTGCTCATGACTGCCTCGTCCAACGTTCCCAATATTTCCAGGAAAATGAAGCCAGAGTTTTGGAGGTTTGTGGGGGTTTTTGTCCAGGAAGGCTAGAAATGAACTCAATATACACAGTATGTCATGTAAGCATCTCCAGGTATAAGCAATACCTTTCCTACACCTCTTAGGAAACTTTCTGTAGGTTTTGAGAAGTCTCCCAGTCAGAAGTCAGATCTAGAAAAACTTCAAAATTTGTTACTACAAAGCAAGTGAGAGCAGTTCTATAGCAAAGCCTGAACTCACATCTTTCTACTGTGTCTTTTCTGGGTGCCCAGGCAAAATACTTAAGAAGATTCCCCACCAGTCACCATAAACAAACCACAGTCCTCATCAGAGAAGCTCCACAATCTCAAGGGGCACATGCAGATCTCCTAGGGACATCTTTTTACTGCCTGAGAGTCCAGGATTTTAAACTGAAAGAAGCTTAGGGGAAGGAGTAAAGGATGTGAGAAACCCAGGGTAAGCTCCACTGCTACAGCAGCCTCAGTGCTCACCAGCATCAGCAAGCTTGGAGCCCAAGCTGCAGCATCAGGATCCCTTGGCCAGGGCTGACCATGTAGCAAGCAGCGGCTACTATGGCCCAGAGCTGGTATTTGGGTGTCTCAGACATACACAGCAGCTGCTTACTCTCTCGCCAGGGTCTTCACCTGCCCTAGATTCTGCTTCAGCTGTAGATTCTGCTTCCAGATTTCTAAACCTAAGGTTCAGATTAAAGGCTGCCAGGTCAGTAAGAAGACAGCAAAACCAATGCAGTGAATCTGTTCTTCTGCTCTTCTCTCTCTCTGCTACTGCAGCTGGTGTTTGACCCTTTGAGAAATTACACCAAAGGTATTCTAACACAGTTGGTAATTGGACTCTGACTCAGCTTCATAGTCAATTTGTTGCATACAATTACTGGGGCTATGCAGAACTGGACTTTTCAGTGTAGGTCTTCTGTTGGTTACAACCACCACCACACACTTTGCCTTCAAGATTTAACACTTTTTAACATCCCAGATCTGCCTGAGAATCATGTATGTTTTTCTAGAGCTCTGCTTCCATGTAGTCACTATTTTGCTAGGTTGTTCTTCATTCAAAGAATCATCAGGTCATTTATATCAGAAAGAACGAGCCAGAGAAAACACTGTGGAGTTAGTCACATAAAGGGCTCAAAAAGGCACATGAGGATGAAGACTATGCTGGAGCAGAATTTCAATGGGAAAGCAGCATAATCCCAAGTTATTTTGTAATGCTAGTATAAAAATCATAACTGAAACCAGTGGTTTGGTAAGCCCCTGAAGACTCCTGCCACACTCTGCTGTACCAAGTGGAATGCAAAACCCTTGTGGGAGAGGACTTTATTTCCTCCTAGAGCTCTTCACCCTCATGTAGTGTTTCTTTGATTTACTGAGTCATGACTAACCCTCTTCTCTAACAGTCACCTGGTTTGTTTACTCTCATATGCTGCTGCTACCACCAACTCCTCTTCTCTGAGCTGCTAAATTTAGCACTGCAAAAGGCTTGAACATCTTTGACCAAGAATTAGCTAATACTTCATGTAAACCACAGGATGCATGTGTGCTTACAAAGCACCTTGTGGCACCACGATCAGAGTGCTGATATCTCCAAAACTGCCCTCTATAAGCAGGCACAGGAAGCAACAGGAAGAAAAGCAGAGTGTTTACCTCTATGAGGTGCAAACCCAGAAAGATTGTGGGTTTGCATAATTTTTGTCTTGCAAATGCAAGAGCAGCAAGCATGATTTTATTTCTTGTTTAGATACAAGTAGGTTTTGAAATGGAAACACTAAAACCACTACTGATCTTAGCAAAACTGTCCTGGTCAGTAGTTGCCTTCCCAAACTGAATCCTCAACTAGCCCAAGGCAGTGTTCATGTGCATTTAAAACTAGGTTATAACAACACAAAATCCTTTAGAAATGAACAATTCTGATTGTCACAGCTCCAAGAAAAAGTTTTATCCATCCACGTGCACTTAAAACTCTAGCAGACTAAGCTCTCTGCACTTTTCATTCAGCTGGTGTTCAAGCCTTTTTCTTCAGGAATCCCCAACACCACAGACCCAACAAACACAGTTTTCAGGATTCCTGTAATAAGGCTCAGAAGGAGCCATTAGATCACAGAGATTAAGACCATTCCCACACAGACAGAAAAAGCAACTTGGCTGGAAGAGTCAAATGATCACTCCCTCTTGCTTAAGACATTATCCAAGATCCCCTCCTCTGCCTGCCTCATCCTCCTCTCAGTTTGCAGCTTAAACCCCTTGCATTTCCAGTCACATTTTATTTGCATTTACAGCTATGCACATGCTAAGCAATTCCTCTCCATCTTCATATCTTTGGATGTTTAGATTATCTCTTTGCTAAAGAAAAGATTCATCTGGCATCTTAGATGAATATATTTTCCCTTTACAGACAACAGCTTGTCTCCAGTACCTATTTGATCCAGATTTCCTCTGCAGCTTGTAGAGGCTACAGTTAGGTTTGGGATGTGTTTCACTGAATATACTACTCAGCCAAACTGCACCTATTACTTGTGCCTACTAATGGCTGAATAGAGTTTAAAGAAGACTAGTGCTTTGCTCTTCTTTAGCCAGGCACCTGCAACTACAGACCCACGCTGACTTGTAGCTGTGTAATGTACATTATGCATAATGTTTAGCTGAGACGAAATCTCCTTAAACCTCCTGGCACAATAATACAAATAAAAGTACAGAAGAGGCAAAAATAATGTCAGAATCAAACTGATAACAATTAGAAACTCAACACATTAAAAAGAAAATCCATGAAACTTTTAAGCATTTCCCTCACTTACTAGCACTTGCTTTGATTTTTGCACATCTAGCTGGAGGAAATGGAGTTAAGTGGATGTGGTAAACGGTTTATGCAAAAACACAATTATAGCCAGACGTCCTTAAAGAATTCCATAAATAAAAATAGTATGGAAATAGTGCAGAGCAACTAGCCTTCTTAAAAAACACCTACTGCAGAGAAACTAGCTTTCTTAAAAAGCACCAGCTGCAGCTATAGGATTTTAAAAAAATAATGATCAGGCTTTCTTCCAAGGAAAATTGAAGTAAACAAACTGCACATTTCAAGAATATTTTGCTGCATGCCATTAGTTCATTTTTGGGAAGAAAACAATAATGAAGCACTTCTAGTATTAAAAAAGTGCAAAACACAAACTCAAAGAGAAGGAAAAAGAAAGGAGAACGCAGGAGCCATACCCAAAAAGAGAACTGCTACTTCACTCCAACTGACAAACACAGTGACCTACTTCAGCCTAAAATCTTGAATGGAGTGTAGGGGAATAAAGAGTAAGCTTTACCTCACTTATTTTCCCACCAGTTTATGATTCTTATTCTTGTTTTTCAGTACAGAGTTACAACGAACAGGAGAAATCCATAATTTCAGCTACAGCAAACCTCAGGCTTTGGTGAAGAGCTCTTGACCTAGCAGTAAGGGCTGGAGACATCCAGAGCTGACTCAATCCACCCAGCTAAACTATCCCATCAGCCTGAACCTCCAACCATCTGCTCAACATGAAAGAGTGATCTTCATTACCCTTTACCTTGGAGTTTGCTACAAAGGTCTGTGAAAAGGAAAAAGGATTCAGCCAGAAGTGGTAACATAGTTTATCAGAAGGTTTTGAAATTACAGCAAGAACCTGAAGATTACAAACGTTCACAAAAATAACATTCAGTTACTGTAAGAACATGCTAAGAAAGGAGAATGGATTCACCAGCAATGGAGGTGCCCTGGGAACCCTATTTTATATCAAAAAGCATGTCCTAGTTCAAACCAGAAATCAGTTCTGGTAGGTCCTACTGTTTCTGTTACACACTAGATTACATCAGGAAATCATACATGTTCCATCTAGTTTAAAAACAGTTGGATAACAGGAGCATAAGCAATATATCATCTTTGCAATGGAAGAAGTACATGGTAACTCTGTAGTTAAATATTCAAGTAAAGTACTGAAACTAATGAGGCAAGTCAAACAGATCTTTCAGTTTTTGCCTGATATTCCAACCGTGATACCTCTTCCAGCTATCAGTGGAAGCTGATAGTAGCTTGTTATAAATTCTTTCCCAGTTTCCTTTATCAGGCCTCCCTCACATACATGGGGGGGAACATATCGAAGAAATATTGCCAAATGAAAAACAAGTTAGGGAAATTAATGGCAAATCCTTGAGAACATGCTGAAGATAAAACACAAGTCTTGTTGCTGGATTATAGAAATTGAATAGAATCCATAGGCTTGTTATTCCTACCCCTTAGAAAATACCTGACAAGCTTTGAACACATAAAAACAACCCTCATACTCTGAAGTTAAAACCAAAACATTAAAATGACCGTTTTGGGAAGCAACTGACCAAGAATTCTCATTGATTTATTACAGAGATCTCTACTTCTACTAAGTCACAGGAATGCTTGTCTTCCATTTTTCCGTTTTTAACTATCCTGTCTTAAAAATCAGCAGTTCAGACCTCCTGAGATTAAATCCCCAAAATCTTGTGGCTGCCTCTAGCCATGAATGACTCATATACATTTTTTCTCATATATACAAATACACGTATATATACAAGTAAACCCAAAAAGTAACACCTGAAATCTACAGACACTCTTCTCTGTATTTCTTACATCACTTACTAGTAATCCTTATACTGTTAAGAGACATGTCTTTTAAGACATATTATTTGTTGAAACAGCTGTCAAGGAAATGCACTGGTTGCCCCTTCAGAAATCTCTTCTTATGAATTACTACTAGAAAAAAAACTCCACCTATTCCAAGCACATTAAGGTTGACTTAGTTCTAAGATAACCTGCAGATGTCAACATCAAGATTTCAACTAAGCAGCTTTAATCATGTAGTGAGGTATGCTGTGAGAAATGCAATGAAGAAAAAATATCCAAGTGACCCAGAAACCCTGAGAATGCTTTTAAGGTCTTCCTAGGGAAACATCAGCCCACGTGCTATCCGCACATCAGCACACCTCAAAATTCTGATGCCAACTTCTACAGCTTACAGAAACCTTATTTCAGCAAGCTTAAGCCATTCCTCCTCCACAGAGCATTTTATACTTACGTAAAAAGTGTTTTTCCAGTAAGGCTATTTCCAGGTGACCTTTGATCTCACTCAGTCTGTCAGACTCTGTTCTGTTAAAATCCGGGACTCCTGAAGCCATGATGATGGTCCCTGGACCAGCCTATAAGAAAGTCAGAACATATTCACAGCTCAGAAGCACTTTTTTTTTTTTTTCATTTAAATACATCAACTTATTTCTGGGGCAGTAAAGAAACAACCATGTGAGAAACATGAAAGTATCGACAACTCTGCATGCCTCTCTCAGCATTAAATTACCAAAACAAATGAATGAAAGCTAATCAAATGCATGGTATCTCTCCCATGTGAGTTTACAGCAAACATTTCTACAGACCTCAGGAAGTTACAGAAAACTAAGATTTCCCACCACCACCACCACCACCACCCTTACAAGTTCTGCTGCATCATCATTTAAACCTTACTTCTGTTGATTTAAAAGGCATATTTATACTATCCCTCTCTTCTTCCCATTAAATGAACAGTCAATGGAACACACTTTACCTATAAAATTGTGAAGCTATCAAAAGTAATACTTTCCTAGATAACTGCTGAGCTATTAGAAAATACATATTTTATATTTTAATATCCATTTATAGAATGTGTAATTCTGAAGACCACAGGCTCTCAGCAAGGAAGGGCTCCCCACTCCCTCCATCTCCTCCACAGCCCCATTACTGCAGAAGGATGTTGCTGGTGCCCAGGAGCTCATCCTGGCAGGCTAGGAGAGGGGGGAGTCAGGAGACTGGTGTCTCGACAGATTTACCAGCACCCCTCAAGTGAACTCAGCACTGGAAATACTGCAGAAAGCAGGAATTAAAGAGCAAATTGATTAATTTGCAAGAGCAGTGACAACCACCATCTCCATGAAGTGAGCACAGAAAAACCCCAAGCCCACACAGCAGAAGGCAGGTGATGCCATCTTTCTCTCATTAAGTGGGCATTTTCAAACAGCAGGGAAAAGGGCAGGTGAGGGCGTCTCCTGGGTAATGGTTGTTCAGCACTTGTGTGCAGTCCCTACAAGGTACAAAAAGTCTGTCAATGAGAATTACAGGAGCTTCTTCAACCACTAATACTCAAAATCAAAGTGATAGATTACGGAAGGCTACATCTCAGAACAAAGACAGAAAGGGATTAATTTACCCATTCTAATCACTCCCCCACTCCTTGTTTGAACCCTGAAAACACATAGGAACTGTACTGCTTTCAAACACCAGCTTGCTTACATTTAACCACACCACCTAAATTACATATATATATATATATAAACTCAAGTAATCTATAGTGGTATGGCCAGTCTTCGCGAGCGAAGATTTGGGAAAGGTCATTAACCCTTCAAGCCTGCGCAGTGGATTTTTTAGGTGAGACACAGCGTGCGCTGAACTGAGCCCACCCTTTAATCCTGATTCCCAGCCCCCCGGGCAGATGGAGCTCGTCAGCCCTGTAAGGCAATCCATCTAAGAGAAGGTCACTCTAAACAAACCTACGTCCTGAGACCCTCACTGCCA